>NC_142933.1:119211882-119401882 GCF_046866305.1 Octopus bimaculoides | reverse complement strand
ATGAAAATGTATATACACATATACATCATTACGATACAGTGCAATTTTTAATCACAACTGTAATTTTTTAATTAAAATACAAATCCTAAGTAATAGTCATGATTCTTCCATAATATAAGTTTTTACAAACAAAAAGACAAAGAAAAGAAAAAGAAAAAGCAGAACAAAAAAGGAGCACCATGTAAGCATTGGTTGAGCAATCTTTTTGATGCGGGATTTTACAGCTGGATGCCCTTCATACCATCAAAACATTTAGCCACCTCTTATCTGTAGGGACAGTATCTATCTATTCTAAAACTCAGATTCACCCATTCTTATGCATAAATATATACATGCATGTACATACACATATATACTATTATTATTATTATTAATAAGGCAAAAGGTGGCAAGCTTGCAAAATGATTAGCACACTGGGCAAAATGCTTAGTGGCATTTCATCTGTCTTTTCATTCTGAGGTCAAATTCTGCTGAGGTCAACTTTGTCTTTCATCCTTCTGGAGTTGATAAAACAAGTATCCGTTGAATACTGGGGTTGATGTAATTGATTCATCTCCTCCCACTGAATAACTCGCCTTGTGCCAAAATCTGAATTCATGATTAATAAGGCAGTGAGCTGGCAGAATCGTTAGCAATTTTTTGAAGATTCCCAAGAAGTAGTTGATGACTAGATGACCTAATGAGCAGTGGAGATGAATGTCCTAAGATCATAGTGGTCAGAGTAAGAATAGGTAGGAAAAAGTTTAGTAAGTCATGCTGAGAAGAAATGGACTCTCTTCTTCGGTGATGGATAGATTGAATGATGCTTGTGCTTGTAGTGTGAGCAGACAGGAATTCGATTTGGTCTATGTAATGTGTACTTGCAGAAAAAAATGAAAATAGGTGTAGTGAGTTCACAGGCAGGCTGACAGAAAAAGATAATTCTGTATTTAGAAGATGTACAGAAATAGTTAGTAGTAAAAACACCTCTAAAATAAATTCTTTGAAACTTTTGGGAGGTTCCCAAGAAGTAGTTAATAATAGTCTTTTGTTGACAAGATGACCCAATGAGCAGCAGAGGTGAGTTATGCCAAGAAGAAAGGGAGTCTCTTCCTCAGTATTAGTCAGACTGAATGATGCTTGTGTGTGTAATGTGATGTTGCATGGTCATCAAACTGATTGTGGATGGTGTATAAAGTATGGAAAGATGTGAGGCAAGTATGGTCTGTTGGGTACGTAATGCTAGAGTGCACGGACAAGAGGGAGAAACTGAACTAATAGAAATATTACAGACATATTTTAGGAGGTAATCAGGTACAGTGTGCAAGGGAGAAGACTGCATGGCTTTGGACGTGGTACGTATGTAGGATGTCAGTTGAGTAAAAAAAATGTACCAAATGATCCAAGGATAAAATACACTTGCAAATTAGAAGATCAAGGAAGACAAAAGCAAATATGGTTGAAGCTGTTCTCAGGATCCTGAGTTTCAAGAAGGAGATGACAAAGGACAAGAACATGCTATGAGATATCTTGCTGGAGAAGAACTGTCCAACACATGTAGACATGAAAGACAAATGTAAAATGGGATAATGTTACATTTGTATATTATAGGCACAGGCATGGGTGGTTGGTAAGAAGCTTGCTTGTTAACCACATGGTTCTGGGTTCAGTCCCACTGCATGGCACTTTGAGTAAGTGTCTTCTACTATATTCTCGGGTCAACCAAGACCTTGTGAGTAGATTTGGCAGTCAGAAACTGAAAGAAACTTGTCATATTTATATATCTTCGACTAAAACCCTTTAAGGTGGTGCTCCAGCATGACCGCAGTCAAATGACTGAAACAAGTAAAAGAATACAGTCATACATACATACACACATACATATATGCATATACACATATATTTATGCAAACACACACATACATTTACACATGCAAACATATATACACTCATATATACCTTCATACACTTATACACAGATTCAGAAATACATTGATATGCATACATAACTACATACATATACTACATTATATATATATATATATATATATATATAATACACACACACACATGTATGTATGCATATATATCCATGTATCCTGTCTTCTGTTATAATTCCATTCACATCTATTATGCAAATGAATAAAATATATGTATGTATAAATATGCATATATACACATATATTAGTTGCTTTAATATAATGAAATATATCATAGCAACATTTGCTAAATAGCACTTTAGTGAACCATTCAATTAGCTTGTCCCTCCACCACTCACACAAACTATTTCACAAATAATACATTGTACAGTTTTCTTTATTTCCGTTCCATTCTATGCTGAACCTTGGCCCATACCTGGATGATTATAGTCATGTATTATTTTTTCTATGAGAAGAGGTTGCAAGCTATTCTCCATTTTTCCTGAAAGAGATGCTGTGAGTGCCTCCCGTCCCAAGTCTTTCTCACAGAAAGAGTGTGCGCGTGTGAGAAGAAGAAGAAGAAGAAGAAGAAATGATTCCAGTACTTGACTGGTACTTTATTTATCGATTCTGAAAGGACGGAAACCAAAGCTGGCATCTGCATGATATGAACTCAGAGTGTAAGAGAAGCCTCACTCTTCCACAACTTTAACAAGTCTGCCAAGTCACCCTCCTCTTATAATGTGGACAAGGATAAAGTACTATTGAAGGGAGATAACTCCAAATGAATTTATTAAGGAATCTGTTTCTTGATTAAGTTTGGCATTTAACATTGATCGGATAAAGTTGAATACTTGAATAGAGAAATGTTAAGTGTTTAGTGGCAACGGAACAGGAAAGCATGTTATGGAACTGTTAACGATAAATAAGCATGCATGTGGGTTTCTTTTTAAATTGATCAGGATGCGTTATATCGGTTGGCCAGTCATGTATTGTTCCAGTTTAGGTGCGAAAGGTAGGTATTTGCCCCCCTCTAGTCTTGTATTTGTTTCATATATTTCGAAAGTCGGTCTGTTTCCTACAGTACTTCGGTGACTTTTATTAAAATATGCATTGTTAATGTTCCCAACGCTAATATTTTAATTTTATTACTAAGAATACCTCAGTTAATTTTACAGATACCAAATCCTAACATTGGTTTTTCGTGCCTTGCCGCAAAACCTTATATTTATAATTCAGTCTTTAACAAGGACATGAGAAGTATGCATGTGCCTACCAATCGAAACCCTAGTTGTGGAACGGCCCGGTGTACTAAGTTCCAGTAAGCGTAATTCCATATTGTTCAATTAGTTATTAAAATAAATTGTACACATTTACGATACATAATAAGCCTTGCGTACATTACAGATGTATGTATATATCATGCTTGTAGTTTATTTACATCAGGCCTGGAAGTACCTGCGGTCTGTTATGATACTTTGTAATACACTCATAATTATAAGAAATGTTACATTTTGCTAAAATTTCATCAGAATCTTGAGATGCGAGTCTGTTAAATTTGAACAGTTTCGTTTCTTTCGAATTTTTTTTTAATGATTTGCTCAATGGTGATGCATGATTACACTAATATATATATATGCTATAATAATTAATGTAATATATGATGTACGACTTACGACAGGTGCTAAATTACTCTTTTAGTGTGTTGACCCAATATACGATGAGCAAGGTCACAAGGTCTGCTACTCAAAAGGGGTTACTCGTGTTTTAATAACACCATGAACAAAATCCAGATCGAACGTTGTTACTAGCAACGAGAAAGTTATAAGCATCGCATTTTTATTTTCATCCAAGGTTATAATGTTTCTATATTAAATAACTATTATCGTTCACAGCTAAAAGTAGACCGTTCTATCAACTTTGTGCCTTCGATTTTAGTTTTGTACCTTTTTTGTTTATAACTGCGCAGCATGGCCTGATAACCCCAATTTATTTGACTAAAGCTTTTCAAGTTGTTTAGCCCTAAGTCAGCTCTGATTTAGCAGATCTGTAATCAAAAGCAATCCATCTATGACCATCCCATATTTTTGTACATCACTGTCCATTATATCCATTTATAAGGCGAGTAGGATGTGGTTTGAGGAAGATTTCGTAACTAATTCTTGTTAAAGAATCGACTGCGTAGATGCTTTCCACTTACAAACGCATAGAATTTTCATTACTCATACAATATTTACGAAATTTCTTTTTTGTTGATTGTTTTCAACTTGAAAATTTGGGCTTGAAACGGATTCTTATTTATATTGTATTCTGGCATGGAAGTCTTGTTGCTTTCTAAAACTTGTTGCATCACATCTTATATAACTCGTGTGAACGGCCTCTCCTTGATGACTGATACAATTCTCATATTTCATGTTTCTTGTCGCTTAATTTTTATTCCTTTTTATAGCTAGTTTATTTCATCGTTCGTGTGGAATTTTCATATTCCCTATTCTCTCTCTCTCATATATATATATATATATTTTATACACACACACACACACGTATATAATAGTGGCAGTGTACGTCTGTGTGTGCATGCTAAAGCTTATTTTTAAAATTATTATTCAAACGATATCGGTTGAATAATTAACAATATGAAAATCAGTTACAATTCAAGAAACATCAGACTTTTATGAAATATTCAAACTCCACATACATGTTGAGCACTTTTCCTTCAGTTTTTTTTTTCTAAAACAATAAAAGTTCGCAAATCACACACACACACACACACACACACTACACACTACACTTGTTTAGTTTTACAAATGATAGAAGTGTAGAGAAAGAATAAACAGTAAAATTAAAACATGTTGCTATTGGCTCCAGATGAACGTTTCCGGGCGGACAAGAATCAGATCGATTACATGTTACTTGATATGAATAAAAATAAAGCTTTGTATAAAATAGAATAAAACAACACATAAAGCAAAGTAAATAGTTTGAGAACTAAGAAACGTCTTTTTTTCTTCTTTTTTTTTTTTGTCGCTATAAGCATTTTTGGTCACCGAAGACTTGATGTTTAGCGTTTTTTATTCCTCAATCCTATTAATCGCATCCATCAAGGCCTCCCTTTAATTGGAGTGTAAAAACATGATTGTTTTTCTTTTAGGGCCTCCGCCGATCAGGCTTGATCTTGTATCCGCACCTATAATGTTGGGGTGGAAGACCAGCAGTTAACCCGTGTATGCAGATCTCCCTTCTCCAAGACAATCCAGTATAATCGCTGGTACTGCCGTTAGAACGCAAAGGGATGAAACAGTTATCCCAAAGTATCCACTAACGGTTCGTCCAACTCACCGCCCTGGGCTGCTATTTTTCTTTATCGATCTCGAAAGGATGAAAATTCAGAGACAAAGCACAGCCTGAAACAAATACCGCAACGCATTCTATCCAACACTAATGACCCAAGAATATAAAGATGGCTGCGTTCGAAGTCAGGTACAGCTCAGCAAAGATCCATGAAATAACGTTATGTTATTTTTCATAAGGCGGCGAACTGGTAGAATCGTTACCGCGCCGGGCAAAATGCTTAGTTACAGTTCTTCCATCTTTACGTTTTGAGTTCAAATTCCGTCCAAGGCCTTTCATCCTTTCGGAGGCGATAAAATAAGTAACAACTGAACTCATTTTATCACTTATGAAAGGATGAAAGGTAAAGTACTAAGTGAACTTTGGGGTCGATATAATCGACTTACCCTATCCCCGAAATTGTTGGCGTTGTGCCAGTTCTACGTTAATTGGGTACTACTAAAGCAGCGCGGACCCGAACGCGCAGTCGCGCGTCCGCGCTAGCTAGTCTTGAGTGGTCGATCCTAACCCTAACCCGCGTGTGCAAATGAATACGTGTTTAGAGTTAGGGTTAGGGTTAGGTTCGACCACTCACGACTAGCTAGCGCGGACGCGACTGCGCGTTCGGGTCCGCGCTGCTTTAGTAGTACCCGTTAATTGATTACCTGTGCTTTTAACATAGAAAAATAATCAAATAAATTTACTCGGGGACGTAGCTAAAGTGTGCGCAGCCCCATTAAAAAGGGACAGACCCCCCACCCCATCTACTAACTACGCCACTGAATTTACCGATTAACTAATGTTAATTGTAAATCATTGTTTCGAATAATTTCCAAAATTGTGACCAAGTTCTTGAAATAAAAAACTGAGTGATGGTCGAGTTTAGTATTCCACTTTCACTTGCATTATATCATTGACAAAAGTGAAATACTAAACTCTAAGATTGTCCTGTAATGAACTTATTTGTTTATTTGAAAATGCAGGATTCGTTCAGTTTTCTAATAATGGGAATGGATTTCAGAGTTTTATTCTTTCAGTAATTTGACAGTATGTATTCGGCGAGGTGGTGATGGGGGTAAAAATACATATTTATTGTGTATCAATATTTCAATAGTTAAGGCTGCATGCTGGCAGATTCGTCAGCTCACCGCAAAACGCATAGCGGCCCTTTTTTTATCTAAGACCTTTCTGTCTTTTTTTTTTTTTTCAGACATCGTGTATCCATATTTTAAAAATCTTATTTCGACCTTTTGCCTATCTAAAGCATTTTCATAAGTTTGTCCAAAATGTCCATGCTTGTTTTCAGATTTTTCGTTAGCTCTTGTTTCATATGTTCTGAGTAATATAAAGCTTTCCTTTCATAAGTCCCAAGTTACTGTATGGGTTGAAAATAAAAACTGGGTATGTGTATCACATATGATGCATGAATGACAGGGAACATTTTTTATTTTCATATATAACATATAAACGTGTACATCTTTTAGAACATTGTCATTTCATAAGATTTTGCTGGCAAATTTTTAAATTAACATAAACATTTATTTACATGAAAGAAAATTACCGGAGAACTTTCATCTACTTCTTCCAAATCTTTGTTAAAACTGTATTGAAACCATTTATGGAGAATTCTTTCTTTTTCATCATAGCAACTGGTTGCACACCACAAGGTTTAACGGAACCTACAGAAGCAAGCCAGCTCGCATTAGCACGGGCGATGGCGAGGCTAAGGCGTTTGGAAAGCCAAGCGCCCTCACGAGCATCACCTAACACCTCGATGAGACGAGCTGCCAACGTTGACAAGGACTTTGCGGTTAGTGGCCCAGTTACTTCGAACGTATCAAACGCCACAGGTTGGAAGAGACAGTTCACTGTCTGGTCCCGATATTTTAGGGTTTTCTTCCGTTCGGTAGGGAAGCCGTGACCCTCCCATTAACTGCAGCATCCAAGATGTGGGAGGGAGAAAAGGAGTCGCAGACTGTGGCGTCCCAAATGAGGCACCTACCTCTAACCCAAGGACAGAAGGTAAGACCGTCTGGTCATTTTCCATCACTTCTAGATAACTCCGACGCCTTCAGAACTGAGGGGATATTAATCTGAGCCAGGGCCCGCTTAATGATTAAGTTTAGCTCGGTGTAACGAGCGAAGCGACCAGCATTTAGGCGGCAAGATAGACCGTGAAGATCTGTGGGGTCGAGGGCTCTACCACAGCGGCTTCTCAGTCCCCTACAGACGTCAGCGCCCACTCTGAGTGCCATGGAGACTGAGTAGACCTCCAGTGTTGACTAGATGAAGGGCATCGATCCAGTCCCCTGAGAATTTTGCACCAGCTGAAAGTAGGCAACTCCTTGAAAATTGATCAGATTGATCAAGGAGAGAGTTGAAAGTAGTACTTGAACACAGATTGTCCCATAGTCTCTGTTTCTGTCTATCCTCCACTGTAACCAGAACTGACAAGCCCATCTCTCTCTTCTGTGATAGAGCTTCATCCATCTCCCTGTTGGAATTAGTCCATGTTGGAGAGGAGAGGATGTTGCCTACCGAAGGGGAGCAAGCGTGGATGGGGAAAAGAACGGAGAAGAGATGGAGACGAGCGCTTGCGCAGACCCTGACCCCCGAAACCGTTTGGGCAGGGCAGAGCAGCTTGGTCGCGGGAGTCTGGGGAGTGTGTGCGACATTGACGAAGCATTCGAGTTTCCTGAAGATTAGGTCGTCAAAGTATTGGAGGGACGACAGGAATCTATAAGAGGGACTAACTCTCAGAAAATGCAATAGCTTAGGAATGGACAAGTAATTCCTAAGTATAAAAACATTTTGGTGGGACTCACTTCAAGGCTTTTAAAAAGTTGTTCGAGGTTAGTCATTTTGGATCTAAAGATGGACTCAAAAGCTGGATCAGTAATTGGAGCTCACGCTGATGAAGGAGGAATCGCGATTGAGGGGAGCGAGTCAAATAGTTTAGTAGTCTGCTCATGCGAAACTGGGTGATTAAGGAACCAGAGCTCGCATTTGGAGATCTACGACCAAGTTCCTCGATCATCGTCCTCGCAGTTGCAAGCACCTTGTCAGAAGGGCCTCCCAAACAAGCATCATCAAGGTACCAGACATTTAGGTCTAGGTCTTACTCAAATCAAAAGAACAACAAGTCCATGAAATAAACAATTAGAGAGTATATTATTCATGAATAACAATAATAATCCTTTCGCATACTTGACCACCATTACGCTTATACACTAAGCGAAATCCAACCGGAAACATGTTATTTGTATAAATAGATCTGGTTGTCTGAAGTGAAACTTCTGTAACAACTCGCTATCTTTAAGCTAGCCTGCTAGCGCTTCTGTGTGTGTGTGTGTGTGTGTGTGTGTGTGTGTGTTACATGCAAGCATAACTGTGGTTAAGAAGTTCACTTCGCAACCATCTCGATTCATGTTCCACCCCATTGAACAGCTCTCTAACAGAATTATATACATACAATTGTTTCGTACCTTGAATTGAGCGAAAGTAGTTGACGTATATATTGCAGAAGCCCATCATATATATATATATGTATATGTAGGTCTGTGTTGATGTTTATCCTAGTCTTAAAAAAATACTTATAAAAGTAAAATGACTGAAATGTGTGCCTGGGTCGTTATGATGGACTAAAGGCAGGGGCCCTGTATGACCGCAGCCCAGTGGATGAAACTAGTAAAAGATTATATTCATGCATACATGTTTGTAATACCTTCATTACTATATTACTAATTTCTACATACCTGGCGAAAATTCTCTCACAATCTTTGAATTCTTTATGTGAATTATCTTGATTTTGAGTTTGCACTGAAGACGGCTGCCCATATTCATGTGGTAGAGTCCAGGTTTCACAGGGAAGTTGAGCTTGTCGTTCTGCCGAAATGTATCTTTTTAACATGACCCTTTATCGAAATAGGTTTTAAAGAACGGGCCTAAAATCATTGTTGATTTTCAAGCTGGATGTAAGCAGCTTTTCGTCAGCGGTCAGCATTAACAAGCATCTGTCAACAACAATTGGGTGGAGAAGATAGAATCAGTTCACACAAGCGATGAGATAATGAAATACAACAAAAAGCGACAAGAGCTAGATAAGAAGAAATTTAAGATATAATCGAAAATTGAATTACATTGAGACAAAAAAAAAACGTTTAGTAAAGGAATATAATACTCTTTATCGATTAAAATCTAATTAATACCTTTACACTTTTCAACATGCAATTTGCGAGGTTAGGAAGTTTTAACTTCTGCTGATCAAGAAAAGGGTGTTCTAATCTTATAAAGTGATTGGATGCTGTCGTCTTTCGCAATGTTACATTTCTCGTTAAAATAATGTAATTTTATTTTATATTTCTTTGGAATGGCTATAAATTCACCGAGAGTGTAAGCAGATCTATCATAGTCACTTTTTACACTGTACTTCTGCAAAAATCGACGATTTTCACCTCTTACAATTACATTAGGCCAACTAACTGGTGACTTTTTACTCCACAAGCAGTCAAAATACTGCTAAGCTTCAGGGAACGGTTGCGGATTTCCTCTAAAATGAGATGGAAATGATTATTGACAAAACAAATTACATTGCATGTTCAATATACTGGACACTGAGTTTCTGTCTAATCACTTGATTCGCTAGAAACAACAACTACATCTCACTCAAAGTACACTGTATTGTCTTTAAAAAATGACACAGATAAAAAAAAAGTAAAAGACAAGGCTGCTTGATCATAGATGACCTGGGACCAAACAACAACCGCCGTATGAACTTCCCTTTGACCGAGGAAAAATGCATCTTATAAAATACTAACAGTTTAGGACTTTTGAAGTAAGAGTTTAACTTAGACATCGTCAGTCTATGAATTAGTCGTTGCTAAAATAGCGCGGGGCATCGTTGCAATCCTTTGTTGAACGCGGAGTGGGGTAATCGTAAGGCTAAAAGAAACTGAAAGTATTTCACGATGGTGAAATTATTTGCCCCAAACGTAATATGGTTGCTTCTTTCGCAATGCTAATTCTCGGACATTGCATACTTCCCTTTCAACAATTAACCTCGAGGAATTTAAATTAAGTATCAATCAAATCTAATTAACTTCTACGTATAGACTTCAATTTGTACGGCCAAAAGATATATATAGGATCTATAGGATATATATATATATATATATAAAACTCTAAAAGCTTAGAATGCCGATTATATGAAAAACATTCCCAAATGTTATTGAGTCCATTCATACACGTCATCGTTACACGCAAAACACGCACACATTCACAAGGTGATTGAGAAGTTACTTTTGCATTTAAATGATATATAATTTCTTTTATTTTGATATTTATATGCACATTTTTTCTCTCTCCGTTTTTTTCGTTCTCTCCATTTTTTCCGCTCATCCCTTTCTGTCGAAGAGCGTCAGCTGGAAGCGTCAAAGACTTCCATTTCTTCCGAACGTCAAACTAACACACCTGCTCGTTGTTCCCTCACCTGCCTTCGTCTTTTGTCTTCTGTATATTTGAACTATATATATATATGTGTGTGTGTGTGTGTGGTGATAGATTTCCGTTGTTCGACTATGACGGTTCACTTCGTTCGATCAGCTGAATTTCGTCCTCTTGAATTTACATGCAAGTAGCTTAGCATTCCACAGACACGTGTACCTTCAAGTAGAATCAGTGTAGCCAGGCTTTATTTTATGAGTCACAGGTACAATCCGCCCGGAGGGGTTTCTGTCGATTCAATTCAATTTCGAAGCTTTAGAACATGATATTTGCTCAGGATGCCACACATTGGAGTTGAACCGGGAACCAAGTGGTTGCGAAACAAATTTCTTAACTTTTCGGCTATACTGTGCATACTCTCTCCCCGATTCCCCCTCCCACCTCTCGCAGTGTCTATCTATCATGGATGTATTTGTTAAAGTTGTCGAATATGTACCTGCAATTTCTAGGCAACTGATTCTACTTGAAGGTACACGTGTCTATGGAATGCTAAGCTACTTATATGTAAATTCAAGAGCACGAAATTCAGCTGATCGAACAAAGTGAACCGTCAAAGTCGAACGACGGAGATCTATCACCACCATATATATATATATATATATATATATATATATATATATATATATATATATATATATATATATATATGGGCTTGGTAAAAATTATTAATTATTAATTGATTTATTAATTAATAAATTGATAATCATTTACCCTTTTAATTTATATATATATATATATATACACACACAAACACGCACATACTTTGAATTCTGTTTTTCCTGCCTGCATCACCGTGTTTGCATTAAGTTAATTGGTTACTGCTGATCGTTAGTTACTCAACAACAAATACATATACGCGCGTGCGAGTGTCTTTTGACAGAGTTGATCAGGTATGGGCAATTTTTTCCGAGAAGCAGGCTACATGAGATATGGTTCATCATCAGATGGACCACACTTCTAAAAAAAAAAAAATTAAGGTAATTTTTCGTTAGGTGTACCATTCAGAAAGTCCCGCGGGCAGCACGTTGCCCATTCTAGTTACGTCCTATGGAAACAGCATTAGTTGTCACTGTGAAGAGATAATCAATGGAATGAGATGTTGGGAGGACGAAAGTTGGCTGTCGGAGAGGCTGCTGCTCTTGGAATAATATACACGCAATATGTATTTCTAAATATTGAAATAGATCTAAGTGGAGGTCTATGAGGTTAAAGCTAACTTAGGATAGCAGCGTTTGAGTTAGGGAAAGGACTAATCGCTTTGTTGGGTTCTGGTTCATGAACAGAACCAAAGACAGAAAGAGAGAGAGTTAATGATTTTATTGAATTTTTCTAACATATCAGGTTACTTAAGAGTTGCCTCCCTTCTCAATCTATAAATTTCAAAAGACTAAAGATAATATAAGCAAGTTAACATTGACTTGCCTTGTTTTAACTCTTGTAACTGAACTACATGATAATAATAATAATAATAATAATAACGTTTGGAAACTGTGACGATAATGTAAATTGTAAACTACATGGTCGACTAAACTCTAAAGAGAAATACACTTGTCAAGATATGTCAAAGTTGAATGTTCTTTTTCTTTCTGTCAATTGACTGTGGGCTATCCTGGGGCGCTGACCCCAAAGATTTAGTTGAACAGATCGACCCCAGTACTTATGTTTTTTTAAAGTCTGGTACTTATTCTATCAATCTCTTTGACTATACGGCTAAGTTACGGGAACGTAAACAAGCCAACACTGGTTTTCAAGGAGTGGAGGAAGATAAACAAACACAATACAGTAACACAGACACACATACATACATACTTACGCGCACACACGCACGCACACACACGATTGTCTGTGTTAGAAATGTGTAAGCAGTTCAAAAATAGATGAAATGAAGGATGATGGCTTGTGTTGGAAGTTATTATGTATCATAATATAAAAATGGATCTGATGAAACTATGGAGACTAATTTGTATTGGCTCTTTGTGTGTATCTGCAATTTAAAAATAGATTTGATGAAACGAATGCTGGCAATCAGCGTGTACAACTGGATGGTACTAATTTTTAATTTCTGGTTGCGTAAGTGTATTTCTTTGTTTTTTAGACTTGACTACACAATGTCACAATAAAATATTTCTACCGACGTAAGTCTTAGATGTAAACCCCCTGCATGAAAAAATTTCAAAAGGATTTGGACCCTAGAAGCCTCAAATCAAGAATTCTGGTGTCATACCATGTTAAGTTTTTCAACATTTTAGAATAGAAAGAAACAACACATTAGCGGTAACACACACACACGTACATGCAACACTCAAAAATGTCATGAACACATACATACACGCACACATACATACATACAAAATTTAGACAGAGTGGCATGATTACACATACAAACACACCTCTGAATCGCGTGTGTTTTACATATAATACTAAAGTCCACTTTTCATCTTGAGTACTTTTCCAATATACTTTTAAAATCGTCAGTAAAAAAAGCAAGTCTTTGTAATTCATCTGTAATTATTATTAACGTTATTTTCATGATGAGGTGGTAGGAAAAGTCAAGTGAATGCTTCACAGTATTTAGTTACTTCCCTTTATGATCATAGTTCAAATTATTTTGCAGTTGACTGACTTTTGCCTCTCACATCATTCTAGGGTGTTTGGCCTGGAGAACCTAAAGATTAAAGTTGTAGCTGAGAAAAAGTTAGCTGATATGGAGGACTGGAAGCTATTTAAATATTGGAAGAAAGTTATTTGTATCATAATGATTCCTACTGGGTATCAAAATGTTCACATCATGACTGCTTCTCAATACTCTATGTAGAGGCTGTAAAATGTGACATGGACATCCTGTAAATCAAGTTCCCCAAGGCTGTAATGTCCTTTGGGTGTATCTCCAGTGAGTTTGATAATAGGCAAGAAATGGTTGAAAACCATGTGTTATGTGGGTTAGTGTTTTAGTGTCGGGTAGTTATGTACTGTGTGGGTTGTGTCGTTTTTTAGTATTGAATGGTGATTGTATGGAATTTATGCTATCTGGGTTGTGTTGTATTATTGGGTAGTAATTGTGTAGAGTGTGAGCTGTGGGTATGTTTCTTTTTTTTTTTTTCATGTTCTTCTGTGTCATACTGACAATTTCAATTGTTATTGGATTTTCCACCTTGTAAATAGTTTTACTTTGTTTATTTCAGGTGAAGCATTAAGTAAACTAAAATACTGGAAATATCACTATAAGAAGAATTTAAGAGAACAAAATGAATTTGATTGGCTGCTAAATTCAGAAACGGTTTCAAACTCTGTATTAAATCAACTTGCTATCGTCCAAGGAAATACAATTTTGGACTTGGGCTGTGGAATGTCTTCTGTTTCTCAAAAACTTCTTAAAAAATCTCAGCATCCAATATTTGTCCACAGTTTAGACTATGTAGCAAGTGTCATTGAACACCAAAAGAAACTTCATTCTGTTGTTCCAAAGGGTAATCTGTCTTCTGGTTTTGATTGTATAATTGCTGATGCCTGCCTTCTTCCATACAAGGACAAGGTGTTTGATATTGTTGTCGATAAGGGAACAATGGACAGTCTTTTAAAGGATGACATCAAAGAAAGGAGAATGCAAAAGTTTGCTTGTTTATTAGAGGAATCATTACGCATTTTGAGACCAGGAGGTTGCTTCATGCAATTCACTGATGAAGATCCTGATATCCATTATGATATTTTATTCATTGCAATTCAAAAGCATTCAGCTCATCAGTATCAATTAAGTTTCACCTCAGCTGGTTCTGAGCCTTACCCATGTTATGTTTATTTAATAAAGAAAATTATGTTATAATTCAATAAAGACAGATTTTCTTAGCATACTTTAACTAGTAATGAACTGAATGTCTTGTTTATACCATCAGTATTTATTCTAATAATCATCCATGGTGAAGATTTTCAGGTCAGTAGTGATATATAATAAAGGAGTGAGTGAAACATTAGAAAAGAAAAGAAATGAAAGGCAAGGAGGACAAGTTTTGATACCAGTTTTTAGTTGGAAGTCTGTTTCATTTAAAGAGTGACAACCTAATAACTCAGCTAGAGAGAGCAACCAACAACCTGACTTGCACAGTCAATGCTGCACAAAACTTTTAATCTCAAAGTCATTGGTTCAAGCTCCACACTGGGAAGATAATCGATTTTAGGTGCAGACGTAACAAATGAAGCATAGATTTGTGGTTATGAGATTTGGTTTGCAACCATGGGGTTTCAGGTTCAGTCCCATTTGTGCAGAACTGTGGGTAAGTGTCTTCTACTATGGCTTTAGGTTAACCAATGCTTTGTGAGCGAATTTGCTTGGTAGAAACTGTGAAAATCCATCATGTATTTACATCTATCTATCTGTGTGCATGTATATATGTATCTATATGTGTGTACATGTGTTTCCATATGTCTGTGTTTGTCTCTCATCACTTGACAACCAGTGTTAGTTTGTTTATGTCCCTATAAGCTGGTGCTTCATCAAAAAAAGACCATCAGAATAATATCAGACTTAATATGGCCACAGTCCAATGACTTTAACAAGTAAAGATTAATATAACTATCTTATTTAAAATGCAAAGCTACAAATTTTGAGGAAAGGGGTTTAAGATTGGATAAGATTTGTGACTTTCTCAAGGACATCAGCAGAATAGACAGTATAATAGCTACTTGGGTTAGACTGTGGTGGGTGGGGGGAAAGCCTCACAATTGCTAGTGATGTTTATTGTTGGTGGTGGAATTCTAGGGGGTAAAAAAGTAAAAGTCAACATTTTGTACATATAAGAAACTAGAATAATGCCCCCCAGTATTGCCTGGGAAATAAAGAATGCAGATGGTGGCCAATTTGTTAAATGAGAATTATCATAATTCTGCATAAATTTAGAACACAATGTTATATATTATTTGCAACAGATATATGTGTTTCCTTTTTACTTTTTTAATAGTTTTTCACATTTCAATAAGCAACTGTAGAAGGAAGTAACAACACAATGCCAACTATGACAATCTATGCAGCATATTTTCAATATAGTACAGAGAACTGGTTTTAACTAGGAAGTTAAAATCAATTCACAGAATCTCTATGGCATTTGCAACTGATAATTATTGATCATGTACAATTTAATCAATGTTACTCTATTCTTTTCTTTGTAACAGAAAATGGGTAAGCATATTCTGCAAAGCTTGTAGGAATCTTCAGGGTAAGAGACCCCCACCCAAGGACCAGCAACATTTTGTTATGCAGCAGAGTTTTTGGGCTATGCAAAGCATAAAGGCACCTTTTACTTCCCTAAACGATTGGCTTACAGGCATTGTAATGCCTCTCGTTAGGAAAGGCAATGATTTTCAGGATGACATCATTATCATTAACCTAGGCAGTGTCCCTCATCTCCACAACATAAGTATGTTCAGCTTCAATGAACCAGTTTTGAGGTCCACTTGACATGCTACAAATAACTGCAAGATCTCTTCCAAATCATTTTAGGGGCACATTTAATCATGTGGTTCTGAGTACACTGTGCTAAGGAAAAATATGGGATGATCATAGGTCTTGCTCAGTCAGTGCTGATCTGAGATTAAATGCAAATGAACCAGATACACGAAGAGCTTACTTTCAAAACCAGATATATATGCATCAGAATGACTTTTGAGTAATTGAGGAAACAACAACTTAAATCTCTCTGATTCTGATTGGAAGACTAAGATTCATCTCCTGTCTTATATATGGCATCTATCCCAGTATGACTGAAAAACATTTCACATGCATGGAGCTAGCAGCTTGCAGCAGACTGTGTTTTAATGGTTATCATGAAATCGACCAAATATGCACTTATACTGGTTTTGAAAGTAAGCTCCTCATATAGTTTTGTTGCAAACACACACACACATACATATATCTTTTACCTTTTACTTGTTTCAGTCATTTGACTGCAACCATGCTGTGGCATATAATTTATAATTTATAAGATATGGTTTAGAATGTCAATTCAAAAACCCATGGATTCTCAACACTTTGTTAAATGTCACCTCCTGCCCATTTTGTCATTAGTTTTGGCAGGAAAAATAAGTCGAATACTTTTTTTGAATGCACCTTGTGTATATTATCATCATCATTTAACATCCATTGTCCATGTTGATGTGGGTTGGATGGTTTGACCAGAGCTGCATCAGACTCCAGTCTGATTTGGCATAGTTTCTATGGCTGGATGCCCTTCCTAACACCAACCATTTTACAGAGTGTGCTGGATGCTTTTATGTGGCGCTGCACAGGTGCTTTTACGTGGTGCAACATGGGTGCTTTTATGGGGCACACACACATACATGATATTCTGTTTGTAAGACACACATGATGTCCATATTGATGTGGGTTGGTCAGTTTGACCAGAGCTGCACCAGTCTGATTTGGCATCGTTTCAACAGCTGGATGACCTTCCTAACTCTAATCATTTTACAGAGTGTGCTGGGTGCTTTTATGTGGTGCTGCACGGGTGTTTTTACATGATGCTGCATGGGCATTTTTACATGGCGTCACATGGGCACTTTTATGTGACATATATATATAGAGAGAGAGAGCGGGCAGATACAGACACACATATGTGATGTTCTGCTTGTAAGACAGAACACATTAAGATAATGTGATCCCACCCCCTTTCTTTATGATATGTCTGTGTGTTTGTCAGTGAGTGAGTGTGTGTATTGATACCAAGAATTGTTTCCATTTCATGAATGGTTGAAAATTACTTAACTGTATTGTACAATAATAAACAACATTTTTCTATTTTGGGTGTTTGAAGGACCATAAATGAACCATAAGTTATTTTAGGCAAAAAGGCTTGTGTTAAAGTGTATATATTGATGCAATGTACCTTTTTCACTGAAATTGCAGAAGACAGACTTTGAATTTTAGTATTATAAAGATTTATAATTGTTGTGTTATTAAGAATTCTAATTATTATAAAAACCATTCAAAGTTAATCTAGTGAATCTAGATTTACTAGGCTTTTGGCAAACCTCTGATGTAGCATTTAGGGAATTGTTACGAAACCTAACAAGAAACCAAGACATTATGCTAGAAAAAACCTATCAACATAAGTAAACATGAAAAAATGCTAAATTGATAGTGATGCTTATAATTTAGCAGTAGTTATTTCCTCTTCAAATTGACTCTTTGACATTTATAATACTTAAAATGGTAGATATATTGTTGCAGTCATATATATGCTTGTATGTCTGTCTGTCTGTTTGTCTTTTACTTGTGTTAGTCATTTGACTGCGGCCATACTGGTGCATTACTTTGAAGGATTTTAGCCAAAGGAATTGACTTCAGTACTTTTTTCTTTAAAACCTGGCACTTATTCTATTGGTCTCTTTTGCTGAACTGCTATGTTACTGGGATATAAACACACCAACACTGATTGTCAAGTAGTGATGGGGGACAAATACAGGCACAAAGCTGGCATTAAGAAGGGTGTCCAGCTGTAGAAGTTATGCCAGAACAGACAAAAGAACTGAGATGTGTTCAAAGATTATCCAACTTTTTTTTTTCTCCTGTCAAAACTAATGCCATGTGGGCAAAATTTCATGAAGGGTGATGTCACCCTTCATGCACATGTGTGAAAATTTTTGCACCAGTAGACCAGCATCATGCCTAGTACACAGGCATAGTGTGCACTTATCAGATTTTCATTTTCATGCAAGATAACCAAACACATCAATCAGAGACCCTAAACCTATGCCTCATCGTCAGTGATGGTGGTCTTTATAAAGTCTGGGTTGTAGTTTGCACAGTCCAGCATTTCCTGTCCTGAGTAGTTTCCACATGGAGTTTGGGGACGAATTTTGCCAACACTCTCTGCCTGCACAAATCCTCCTTTTGAATAGAATGCACTACTCCTGTGCTTATTCTCATTTCAATTTCCTGCATTATTACATGATCTTCCATGACTATTCACCGATCCTTCTCAAACAGCTCCATGTTTCAGCTTGTTGATGGCCTGCATGAGCATGCCTCACTGTCCACTGAAGTGTGGCCATGTTTGAAGCTGTTGTACCACTCTTTGTTCTAAGTTTTGTCCATGGTATCATTTCCAAAGGACTTTGGTCTTTGCTAAATTAACTGTAATTTCCTTAGATTCCAAAACTTTGCATCCACACCTGAAATTTGCCCTCTAGTTCACATAGTGATTCAGCTATAAGAACAAGGTCATCAGCATAGAAGAGCCAGTTTTAAATTCCTCTGTTATATATTGGAGGGCTGTGATAAACAAGAGGGGCCTGAAAACTGATCCTTGGTGAACTCCTACTTGTATATTAAATTCATTGATTTTTTCATTGCTGACCTTCACCTTACTGACAGCATCCCTGTACAGCTCTCACCAACCACTCATCTATCCCTAGCTTCCGCAATGACCACCTTGATGAGGGAGTGTGGGACTCTATCAAAGGCTTTCTCCAACTCAACTGAAGCCAAGTACAGAGGTTTATTCTTGGCTAAATGCTTCCTCTGAAGTTGCCTTTCCAGGAATATAACACGAGTAGTGCTTCTCCCTGGCACAAAACTGAACTACATTTCATACAGGCCTCTGTCTGTCTGTCATTGTATATATATACATGTGTGTATGTATATATATATATATATATATATATATAAATACGTGTATGTGTGTGTGTATATATATGTATATATATATATATATATATATATATATATATATATATATATATATATATATATATATATATATATATATACATACATATATATGTGTGTGTGTTTATATACACACACACAAGGAAATTATATCACCAGTTTAAAAGAAAAACATGACTTCCTGAGCTCTTCAGATTATTTTCTCTTACCAAAAGGTTGGGTGTTTGTTTGCTTGATCAAATGGTATGGATATCCTGTGACTAGTTTAAAAAATGAGTTAAATTTCTTTTTCAAGAACATTACACAATGCCTGTCTACTTGTAATTTAAGAACTTTTATGGCAAAATCTAATGCTATGCTGCCTAGAACCACTTCCAGCAAATTTCAAAAAGTTTATTTCTTTTTATAATGCTCATGGAAAACTGTTCATCTCAGTTTTTATGCTTCTCTTTGTTTCCAAAATGGCACCTTCCTCCATCCACAGCAATTTTAATCCCGGGCCTGTTCCCTTGGTATGACCACGCACTCAACTATTTGTGCCTCCACAAAAAGTATGTTAGCAGTCTTTTAAAATAACAACTGGTGTTTCTAATTGGACACCATACAAATAGGCCAAACTCAAGTTGAATTTATTTGAGAAAATATTGCAGAAAATGTATTTAAAATAGAAAATTACTACAGCAAATTTGGACATTAATAAATACACATTTCCAGCTTAAGCCAATATCATTTTGGTTGCTATTTCTAGCAAGTCAAATGACCACTTAGTGGCTCCCTCATTGGCTTGTCCAACTTGAAAAGGTACTGGAACCTATTGTCAGCTCTACAAAGACTGACAAACAGAATTGTGCCTTTCCCAGGGACACAGCAGTATAGTTGTATTTGAACCAGTAACAACATGGTCCATAGTAGAGTTCTCAAACTTTACAGCTATTTATTTTCCAAACCTCTCCCCCCCACCACGCCATTTCACATATGCATACATCAACATACAGTAAATATATAGTTGCCAGATGTGCTTGAAATCACAACTTGGTTTCTTAAGTAAGTGAAGGACACATTGGATAGCATTTGGGATGGCCATGGCTGGAAAGCTTTTGACCTTCAGATCGGAAGTTAAGATTATATATTTGTTGAACTATTGGGTTATATTCACAGTTTTTCTTAATCAGAATTGTTAATGGGTGACAATAATGTCCAGATAAACCCAGTTTGATACAACTGGTTTTCTGGCACTGTCACCCAAGAAAATATGCATCACTTTTAAAATATTGTTTCTACTTATAGAGGTGCCCACTTAAAGTTAAGTGGACAAGGCAGTCGACACTTGGTGTCTCCATTATGGATAACATGAAATGCTGGCAACAGGATATGAACACTATCTTTTTTTTGGTTGGGTGTCTGCTACTCTATGCTCTTAGCCATTCATAGTTCTTATACACATATCTACATTTTTCTTGGTTTAAATTAACCTTCAAGATCTTGCCAGTTAGCTTTGAGCAGGAATCATATCCCACAAAGGGATAATATCTATCCAATATACTGCTGGAAGAATACGCAATTATTATTACACTAGTGTTTTCTCATTGCATGGCAATTTACATTACCAAGTGCAATAAATGGGTGTGGGTAAAAAGTAATTTTACCATTAATTTATATAGCAATAAGAAAATGGAGGGGATTAATAGGTGGTATTCATCAACTTGCAGACATTGTATTATGTCAATTTACCTGTTTATATATACATATATGTGTGTGTATATATATATATATATATATATATATATATATATATATATATATATATATGTGTGTGTGTGTGTGTGTGTGTGTGTGTGTGTGTATATGTATATATATATGCATATATATGTATATATATATCCCTATATAGATATACACACACACATATATACATACGTTTATAAGTACATTTTAAGAAGACTTAAATATGAAAGTGAGTTAATTGCATGTTCATATAAAGTTTGAAGTTTGACATGTTGTTCCATGGACATATCTGTGAAATGACTCATATCCTTTGCTTGACTCTTAATTATGTTAGTCATTGCAATTTTCTGTCTGTTTTATCATCATCATCATTATTATTATTATTATTATTATTATTATTATTATTATTATCATCATCATTATTATTATTATTATACCTAAGAGTGATTGTGTGAGAATATGGTGAGATAAGGTAATGGATATTAGATTTTTTTAGATGTCTATTTTCCGTCCCTGTTTTCTCTCAGGTTTTATTCAATTCATGAAATATTATTTCAATTTATTTCCTGATATTCAGGAAATACAGGGCCATAGAAACTACTTGACGAGTCAACTTATTCAATTCTTTTTTTGTTGTCATATTTTCTGAGAAACAATGGAAGCATTTGTCTAGTATTTCATTATTTTGTCTATTTCAGGAAAGATTAATGACTAAAGTTTGCTGTGCAACCATAAATCCTTTGAGTGATGGCAGTGGAAGCACTCAAACAATGGATTTTCCAGAAATAGGATATTTTCTGATGGGATATAAGCTATTCCCAAGGACCTAGAAATGCACAAACACACATTCTCTCTTAAAAGTACAGTTTTTGGTTCTAAGCATTAGCATAGCTGGGGTGGGGGTGGGGGGCGGTCCACCTTGGGCAGCAGTTTTAAAGGGGCACTACTTTTGGGTCTACTGTAGGTAATATGTGTTTTTGTGGGGTCCAGGGTTGGGAAACAGAAGGGCTGCCCCAGGTGGCACACTTTCTAGCTACGCTAGAGATTCTGAGATAATTGTTTCTAACATCAGCACAAGGCCTACAATTCTGAGGGGAGTAGAGTTGTCAGTTATATCAACCCCAGTATTTGATTTTTACTTGAATATTATCATGCCCAGAAGAATGAAGAGCTAAGATGACCTCACTGGGATTTGAACTCAGAATGTAATGACTCAGAACAAATATAATGAAGCATTCTTTCTGAAGTACTTCCATAACAACCAACATTAATTCTATTGTAAATTGACATCTAAGCAACATCAGCATTACTGTTTACTTGTTTATGTATACAATTATCTAATGACATCATTATGAGCTATGGAGTTTTACGAGTTTGCTTCAGAGCTATATTGTTTTAAGTTCAATCTTACTGCATAACACTTTAGTCTTTTATTATTGCCTTTGGTTGATTAATATCTTATAAGTGATAATTGGGGGATAGAAACTGCATGAAAGCCCACTGTATGTTCATATATACTAATATAATTGTTACATTCCTTTGTCATATAAAACAGTTAACACTATTTAACAGAGACTGTGAAAATAAGAATTGGTCCCTATAATTGGCTAAAATCCCTTAAAGGCAGTGCTTCAACATGATCCCAATTGGCATAACTATAAGCGGCAAGAGAAAACTACATTTGTACATTTGTTTCAGATACTAACCAGAGAGATATGAAAATTTCACAATAAACAGTTGGTCATTTCACAAGAAAAAAGTTGTTCATGTGCAGAGGATTAGCAGAATTATAGATTGGAACACTTTGCTGGAAAATAATTACTTGGAGACATTTAGCATTATAATTCATAGAAATGCTTTTGTTCACAAACTTAGGGGAGCCTCTAATCTCTGCCGGATACTCCTTCAAAATATGGGATGGTCACAGCTTTGATCACAGGTCTTCTCAAACAGAGTTGGCCTGGAGCTAAACAACAACAGCAACAAACTATTAATATTAATGTTCTTAAAAATCAAATATCATTCGGGGAAAAGTGTGAATATCATCAAAGACCACTACTTAATAATTCTAATTTTTGGCAAATGAGGTATGGAAAGTGAGAAGGTTGTGTTATTTTAAAGGTATATTAACAGGCAGCTGCTTCAGAGAGAACAAAGTATCCTTACCATGTGTTTAGAGGGATCGCATTATAATGAAGTCTTATCGTTATTAATGACTAGTTTAAAAGTCTCACTCTGTGTGGACTTTCAAGGTAGCT
The DNA here is from genome assembly GCF_046866305.1 of Octopus bimaculoides. Taxonomy (NCBI): domain Eukaryota; kingdom Metazoa; phylum Mollusca; class Cephalopoda; order Octopoda; family Octopodidae; genus Octopus; species Octopus bimaculoides. The sequence goes on along the minus strand of NC_142933.1, from coordinate 119,378,513 downwards.
CCTGTGGAGGGCTAATTGGACCTGTGACCAAAAACTAAAAAGAGCTAAAATAGCATGACTATAATATGTCTATTATGACTATATGTCCCAGTGGTCTTTGCTCAGAGGTTAAGGATGGATGAGAATTAATTCTGTAATGCAATCATTCTATTGTTCCAGTCCCAAGTTGAATTCCAACCATTGACCAATTTGTCCCAAAGTTCTTATCTTGATGTAATGTTAATGAAGTGAATGTCATTTATCTCCTCATTGACCTCTGATGTCATCTGACAAACACCAACCAAGATGGCATAAATCAGCCAAGCTTTACCTGCTAGAAATAGCAATCCAAATGCTTTTACATCAGATCCCAGTGCTTGATGTTCAAGAACCAAATGAAGGGCAGATTTTCAATCTTGGAATCATCCTGATTCCAAAGTCAGAACTAACATATTTAATATGATGAATCAAGAATTGTTTATTAATTAAAATTACACATGCAGTGAGGAAGAAGCCTCATTAGCTTATTGATTAATTGTGGTCAAGATAGACTGTGGTCAGTGAGTCATTGTAATTATTAGTGTAGATACAAATCAGGTGCTAACATGAATGTGCGTTATGAAGTTCATTGCATGACAATGTGGTTTTGGATTTCATCCAATTATCTATGTTTCTCAGATTTTGGGACAAGGAGTTCCCTGATAGAAGAAGACATGGAAAAGAATGGTAAGATCAGATGTCAGCATATTGGACCCTACATGTCAATGGAGACAGGAAGAGATGAAAGGAAACCCACTGTACTACAAGAGCATCCATTTCATTCCAGAATGGAAGTGAATGTGATATTTTCTTTCCAATTATGAAACAAGAGTTTTGTTTGTGTTTTTTTTTTTTTTTTTTTTTTCCTGTGGAAACACTCCACTGGTAATTGATCTGTTTATTTACAAGTGCTGCCTGATTCTGGCAGAGAGTCAGATGTAAAACAACTTGACTGTACTTTGGCTGAAAGTAGTGGCATATCATGTGATTTGCTGGCAGAGAGACTTTCATAATATGTGTTCAGTTAAAACCATGTGAGGCATGCTAAATTATCATTTAATCTGAGAGAAGAACCAGCATGACAGTTATTTGTAAGCATTGGTATGGCATGACAGAGCTCCAAAAACATAGCCAGTTGTTAAATGTGGCAGATATCTTGTAGTGAAAGGATGTTGTTATTTTGGCAAAAGCAGTCTTCAGGAAATGTCTACATAATGTTACCTCATGATCTCTTGAATCTTATCAAAGGAAAATCAGAACTGGTTTAATTACAGAGATAGTACCTCAGTTTCTCAAATGGTAGGAAATAATATTTTATTAAGGTGAAATTTCTCAAGTCTGTCCATAACACATCTCATAAACCTTGCTTCAAACAGAATGAATACAGGTACCACATTCATTAAAGGTACATAGAATTTCCAAATCACTGCCTTTGACCAAATGTCTGCAAGCTGTAGGTATGTTTGATTAGAGTTCTTCTGGATTTGTACACAACGCACTCAAATATCCTTCACACATGTGGTGGGGGTGTGTGTACTTACAGATACACTGATCTTTACTTTATTCTGTTTTTTTTTCTTCTTTTTTGAAGTTTATTTTTATCTTGGAAAAATAATTTAGTTTTCAGTGTTATTTGTATCTTCTCACACTAGTAACCTAATTGTGATGATTCAGAAAATTACAGTAGAATATATTTATATATATATTCAGTGTGTCAGCTGCTTCTTCTAAACAACAGCAAAATATATTCTGAGTGAGAAAACATTTAAAGAAAAATTGGAAATAAAAAATCATAAATATATTTATAGAAGTTAAAAATATCAAAGTAAAATGAAGTCCTATCAAATGCTTAAACACAAAGACAGAACAGCTGCTGCTTTGAGTATTTCGGCCTATATTAACTACATTACTATGGATATAGAATCCAAGATATATTATAATGAGCTGAAGATATAAATGGTAACTTATAAATGGTAATTGAGAAGGTGTGTTTTACATTTAAGATGCAGCTGGTTTGGTTTGTAATTTAACATTTCAGTATGTTTTTCTAATGCTGTTCCTGTCATGTCTTAATAAATGGATATATTTATAGATGAAATGAAGGTGAATATATCTGGGGAAAAAAGTATTTGCATGTTAGGAAAACAAACAAATAAACAAATCTGCAGCTGTAAAAGCTTGTAAGATGGTAATTACTGGATTAACAAAGACAGCAGAAGACTGATGCATTTTTTGGATTAACTAATTAACTAAGTTAAAAGGAGAAGAAAATAACTAATATTGACAGGTTAAAGAAAAAATATAAACTGAGTATCTTAAACAAATTCTAATATATAGTTAATTATAAGCATAAAAGTGTGTTTGATGAAACCTTTTAAAAGCCATACTGAGAGCATGAATTTAGAGTGTATCAGAAAAGAAGCTGACATGTGGCAGATCATGTCCTACCCTGACACTTTGTTGTGTCTGTAACCAAAGCATTTAACTCTCAAATGGCTCAGACAACGTATCGGTGAATAAGTATCACAAGTATAAATGTCTCAGTTCAGTCAAAAGTGGCAGCACTGTAAAACTGACAAGTGTTGCAATTAATTTACCTTTAGATCTGAAGAAGCCACTCATGTTCTCAGCAACAGACTAAAGACTCTAATTGTCTTGACTCACAATGCCACTGACTCTAAATCCTGGGTGTGACCATGTGATTTTGTTGTTACTGTTAAACCATGCCATCCTTCACTTGAGAAGTCATATCTACAACATTATTCAGTGTCCCTCCCTTTTCAAAACAGTAGGGTGTACTTTGAGGAAATTTTGCTACCGTTTCTAGCAGTTTGAACGATCCTATAGAGAGTCTCTTGTTGCATGTGTTGACTTAAGGAAAACAATATACAAATATCTAGGCAAACTGTTGGTGTATATTCTCCATCAAGATTAAGTAAGGCTGTGTGGTCAAGAAATTCACTTCTCAATTAAATGGCTTTCAGGTCAATTCCACAGCACAGCACTTTGGGCAAATAGACTTGGATCAGTCAAAATTTTCTGAGTGAAATTTGATTGATGGAAACTGTATGGAAGCCCATTGGAAAGACTTTTCCTGTTCCTGAATAGATGTTATTTGTCACCCACTTTAACACCGACATATGACTCTTCGGTGCTTTTTGTGGGTTTCACTCTTTTGGAAGCATACAAGTTAAGCTTCAAGTAAGAAGATAACATCCTCAGTTCCTCACATCAGTCTTGGAGGCCCTGGAAATGGTTATGGGCACTGCTTTTCTTCGCATGACTCAGCTATTAATAATAAATAAAAAAAAGCAACTCCAATCCTTTAACATTTAAACTGGTCATATTTGACTCAAATATTCTACCTGTTCAAAGTAATCAGATCCAGCTTCTCTCACCTACCCTACAATGTCATTCTAAAAATAAACAACCGCATCAACAAAATCTTGATGCTATAAGATAATGCATAGTTAGTTCCAAATAATGTGAATAAACCTGCATTACACGTGACGGAGTAATTTGAATGCTAAAGGGTTAAGCTAAAGCAGCCTGAAAATTTCCCAAATTATTTATCAAATGTTTTTGGTGCAAATCTAATTCCATAATTCTCTTAATTCTCTTCCTTTTTTCTTTATCTCTTAGCTTGTCTTTTATTTTTTACTTGTTTCAATCACTGGACTGTGGCCATGCTAGGGGACTATCTCAAAGGGTTTTTCAGCAACATGAACTGACCCCAGTATTTAATTTTTTAAAGCCTGGTACTTACTCTATTGGTCTCTTTTGCTGAACCATTAGGTTATGGGGATGTAAACAAACCAACACTGGTTGTCAAGTGTGGGAGGAAATAAAAACACAAAGACACACATATATGTATATGTATGTATGTATGTATATATATATATATATATATATATATATATATATATATATATATATATATATATATATATCTCATGGGGTCCTTTCAGTTTCATTATATCAAATCTCCACAAAGACCTTTGGTCAGCTTGCAACTCATGTAGAAGACACTTGCCCAAGGTGCCACACAGTAGGACTGAACTTGGAAACATTTGTTTGGGAAGCAAACTTCTTACCACACAGACGTGCCTTTGCCTGTATATGTATGATTACATTTGTGTTCATTTGTTAAGTTTACATCCATGAGCACCAAACGTGTCAGTATTCTACAGAAAATAAAGGAATTCTTGAATGCAGGATGGCTGTGAATACAGCTTGGAAAATCAGGTAAATACCCTTTGGTCATCTTTTCCTGTCTTCTGAAGTGTACGTATACCTGATTGTCTGAGCTGTCTTTACAGCCATCCTGCATTCAAGAATTTCTTTATTGTCTGTAGAATATATATATATATCTGGGGTATATATTCTGGGTGTGCTAGGTGTGTGCTGCACACCCATTGAAAATGGCAAATTCATTATAAATATTCACTTTACTCATTGATTTAATCAAGAATCTTAATGGTAAACCATTGTTATACCCTTGCTTGAAAATTGGTGGGATCGGGTGTGGCAGCACACTCAATACAACAACCACCATATGCTACTCATATATACGTGTATGTATGTATGTGTGTATGTATGTACACCCATGCCCGCATGAAACACAGATGATAATGAAGAGAATGACATATGGCAGACTTTTACACAGCTTTCATCTACCAAATTCACTCACTGTAGAATGGTCAGCTTGGGGTTGTAGTAGATGACATTTGTACTGAATGCAAAAGCATCGTTTTGAAGCAAACTTCCTAACTACATTCATGGATATATATTTAAATTTTATTTTCAGTGTTTACTCTTTTGAATTCATATGTGTATAACATATACCCCATTGAGTATTCAACAAACTTTGGTTCACATTCTATAAAACAGCATGAAAACACCAGTTACCCATTAATGAAAAGATTAACTTGTACATGAAGATGAAAATATAAAAAGAAATGGATTTTACTTACAAGCTGAGAAATCTCGTCCAAACTTACACAACTGTTGTACTGAATTTGCCTGTCTGGACAATCTATTCTCTAATTAATATCTTTATATATTGTATTAGCTGAATGCCTAGACACTGAGCAGCTTCTACGTTTTGTATCATTTCCTTGATACTTCCTATTTACACATGACTGATTTATGGCATTGACCTTCCAAATGTAAATCACTTCCTTTCTTCTGCTCAAAGTCTGTGACTCCTGTTCTTTTGTATTTCTGATTAGTCAGAGAGACAAACACTCCTTCAACAACAGCTGAACTTACACCAGTTAAGTTGTGCCTGCTCACTTTGGGAACTATGCATTAGCTTTTATACTGGAAGTAGCAAAATTAAAAATAGCGCATAATAATCTCTGTCATAACATCTACTAATTAGCAATTATCATTTCCCAGTCTGAAAAAAGAGAATGAATGGCCATCTCAGGCCAGTATTAGGGTATTCAGCACCCTGGGCCAGTCGTACAGAGTGCTCTCTCATTCTCTGTTATGGCTGTTTGGTGAATACTGCCAAAAGCAGTAACTTATGACATATATGAGAGGGTACCCAAAAGTAACCGGAAGCATTCTCTGTAGTACAAGCCTGTTGTAGTTTGTGCTTCCACCGCTAGAAGCCACTTGATGCAACACTCGGGCATTGGTCTGCTGACTGGCAGCATTGGCTTCAGTCTTACTGGCCGTGTCATTGTTTTGCAGTGCTTCTCCCTTCTTCATTGACTTTTGCAATGGTTGAAACAAAGGAACAATGTGCTTCTGTGAAATTCCATTTTCTACTGGAGAAAACAGCAGCTGAAACAGTTGTCATGCTTCAAACAGCTTACAAGTATGCTGCCATGAGCAAAAGACAAGTTTATGAGTGGTTTTCATGCTTTATGAATGGTCACTTTTTTTTTTTGAAGACCAACCTTGTTTAGAGTGACTATCAACCTCTCAAACAAATGGACAAAGTCTTAGACATAGAACAAATAACAATGACCTCATAAACATATTAGAAAGTAAAGTAAAAGTGAATAAAATCATATTTTAATGGACATAAGGTCACTAATAAGATGTAATTAAATGTGTATTTATATACAATAAACATTCACATGTGCAAAACGGATTAGTAAAATTGACTGAAATAGATCTGTAATACTGTATTCTATAAATATTAATATAACCGTAGTTTCCTCATTCACTCGATGGAGAAGGGATCAGGCTGTCACTGAGTGGTGGTTCAATATCTGGTGCATGTCGAGCACCTTTGCGGGTGTCAACACAGCCAATGCACGACCCTTTGTCGAGAACAGTGTTGGTCGAGGGGTTTGACTGGGACGGTATGTCTGTCAAACGGTAACGCAGGTGTCCCAAGGCGAGCTCAGCATGGATGGAAACCACGCATCGAATAAAAGGGCAACAGCTTGCTCGATCTCAATTTTCAGTACAAATATAGACTGTGAAAGCGTGGCCCATCGATCCTTTCCGAACAGTGGCGAGCTATGGATCTGTTGAGAAGTGTCAGTAACGTAACCACAGGGATAACTGGCTGGTGGCAGCCAAGTGTTGGCAGCTATGTCACTTTTTAATCCTTTGACATTGGCTCTTCCTATCATTGCAAAGCAGAATTTGCAGCATTGGATTGTTTACCCACTAACGGGGAATGTTAGTAGGGATTGGACCATCGTGAGACAGGTTAGTTTTATTCTACCGATGCATCTTGTGTACACGGCACCCCGAGTCACGTTGGGGGTTTAGTGCACGGCAGCAGCGGTGCACTCACGTGTTGTCATTCATGTTGAATATTCTGAAAAAAACATGCTTGGCCATGGGGAAATATCGTCTTGAATGGAAACAGGTGAGGGTTGGCAGCAGGAACGGCATCTGGACATAAGAAATGCCCCTCTATAAAACTCTGACCCATTCAAGCATGGAAAAGTGTTCGTTAAAACGATGATGATTGTGCGCATGTGTGGGTGGGGGGGGTGTCAGAAAATCAAATAACAGCAAGAGAATTTTGTTTTGTAGTTTTTAACCAAGGAAAACGTATTATAATTTCTAATGTAAGGGAAATAATTATAAAGGTAAATCAAGAAATAGCATAGGAACTTTAAAATAATTCAGTCCAGAGCTGGGGGATGCTGTGGAATTTTTTATTATTTCATTCTTGGATTCTTCTAAATCCAGTCAGGTCATGTTCGATCGATATTTTTTTCGTCCGTCTTCAGGTGCATTGTAAAGTGTGTTGTTGCAAATGATAAAATATTCTACATTATTTACATTTGACGGATATTTGTCTTCATCTTGTTTGTTGTTAACACAACGTTTCGGCTGATATTCCCTCCAGCCTTCATCAGGTGTCTTGGGGGAATTTCGAACCTGAGTTCTCATTCCTAAGGTATTTTTCGATGTTGTTGTTGCTGTTGTTGTTGTTGTTATTATTATTATTATTATTATTATTATTATTATTATTATTATTCAGGTCACTGCCTGGAATCGAACTCGTAATCTTGGTGTTAGTAGCCTGTGCTCTTAACCACTACGCCATATGCACCTGATGAAGGCTGGAGGGTATATCAGCCGAAACGTTGTGTTAACAACAAACAAGATAAGGACAAATATCCATCACATGTAAATAATGTACATAATTCCTCATCTCTATAACTGGATAAAATATTTTGTTTGTTAAATTATTTCTTATTCCATAAAGATCAAGACAATGTTATGAACACTTGATATTAAATAAAGGTTCATTGGCAAAATAGAGCATAGAACAAATGCTTTGCGATGAATTGTTATGACATATTTTTCCTTTTGAGTTCAAATCGCGCCTTTTATTTATGTGGTGGTTGGGTCTACAAATATGTTCTAGCGGAATAATGAGGTCAGTCTAATCGACTGCATTCACTCTCCAAATACTCGTATACTATCCCTGTCTAAAAACCAGATGTATTTAGATCAACTCTTTACAGACTGAGTTCAGACGTGGTGAGATCAACTTTCATTCCGACGAAAATCGATAATATAAAGTAATCAGTCCAGTACAAAAGTCGATTTATATTCCTTTTTTTTTTTGCATCTTAGATATGAATGGAATAATAGATTGCAGAAGATAAAAAGCTTTATTCAGTACGAAAGCATGGCGCACAATTGTGTAATGTTGATATTCGATCGCTGCTGTCTTTACTCAATTGTTAAATCACGTGTCATAATTGTCGGGCAGCCATGATGGTGGGTGGATGTCGGCTCCGATCGACTTTCTCTTACTTTTTCTCATCATTTCTTATTATTTCTGACAATTTAATCTCATTGAAGCCTGATGCTTTACCCTATATTCAAATTCGTATTCACGTTTTTCTTTTCCTTTAGGACGGACTAGATGACAGTCCCGACCTTTTAGGCGGTGATCAGAACAAGGTAAGCACTTCTCTCTTCATTTCAAACCATTTGTTATTGAAGACGAAGACAGTAATTGATTGATTGATAAACTTTTCCTCTTCACTTTACAACTGTTTCTTTATTACCGTTTCCTTTCAAGCGACAGGAAACGGGCCGTCTTCACGTTCCTAACTTTTTATACCTCTTTCTCCGAGCCTTGTCGTCGAGTCCTTCCTCTGAGGGTCAATATTTTCACTCCCTCTTTTGTAAAACTCGAATTATTTTCAGTCAAAAATTGATGTTAATACATTTCAGTCTTATTTTATGTTTATTAATATTAAATGCAGTTTCGATTCTCGCTAGTACTGAATATGATTTTTTATTCACACCCCCTACATGTGATATATAATATATTTGTCCATGTGACTTGTATAACTGACATTGATGATACATTAATAAAAAGAAATTTAATGATTGTCAGAAGTAGTTTTAATCCCTCGTCAAAATACGGCCACTAAAGTTTTCATTAATTTCAATGCTGTGAGGTTTCCATAGTTTTGTTGAAACAAAAACTGAACGTTTCGTTGAATTAACAGTAAAAGCGTGTTTAGTTATAAATGACATTTAATGCTGCGATTGGTTTTATAATCTACATAAGTTATTTATTAACTGCTATTATTTGTACATAAGAAAATTAAGACAAAACTATGCAACAAAATATTTCACAAGATCCACTCTATCACAATTTAATATAATATATTGTACATGACGATGGTAGAAGTTTTACTTACAAGGCGAATAGACTCAATAAATCCTTAGTTAGATATTAAAAATTATTTTATTATCTGTGTGATTCGAATGTAGAGTTGACGGTTGACTCGTTTGTGACACCCCAATTAAGTAATTGAGTTCATGGTGATGTCTTCGTGTTTCTAAATTGTACTTCATGATACAAAAACAGTTTCTTGGTCCTCCAAATTCTCAACCCCCGTTATGTATATTAAATATTCCTTATTGCTCATTATTCACTTCAATATGTAATTTAAATAACAGTGCAATTTTCGAAAGAATCGCAGATTTTGTTTCCTTCTAAATATCAAAGTTTCTAAGTAAGTGGACTATTGAGTAAATTGGTCTTATAGATATATGTAAAGATACTGTTAGAGCCAAAGAGAGGCCTGCTATGTGGTCGATTGATTTGCTAGGAATGGCAATAAAATCTTATTCATACCCTACTATGCCGTCTGATAGAAAAGACACATGGGAAAATACAGTGCTTAGTTCATGATTTGATAAACGACATGCAGGACTGGAACGTTTTTGATCAGATGTTAGCTGTGTCAGGACGGGTCTACGATAAAAGAACTCGTGCTTTAGATGTGTGCCGACCCCCAGTGGTCACTATTGTATGGGTTATTGAAAGAGTGAGAGACTTATTGTGAATAAAACGGTCACACACGAGAATATTTTGTTTCTCAAGTTATAAAGAAATATTTTGTTTGGCATAATTTCGCTGAATGTTATAAGGATTTTATATTTCCTTGTGTCCTACATATTTCCCCGTAAATATAATTTCAGTTATCTTTTTCTCCGCCAAAAGGCTTCGTTCAAAATGTTAGTTTTTACTTCCCTCCAGTCACATGAAAACAACATTTTTATCTCTATTTCCATTATCTGTGTGCCTGTCGTTTATATGACGAACAAAATCATAAGGTGGTTGCTGTCACCCGATTTTCTCTTTCGGGAAAACGAACGACGAAAAGCCATTAACTACTTCTCTCGGGAGTAGATTTTTATTTCGGCTTCAGTGAATTTGATTTTTAAAAAATTAAGTCCTTCCTTCGAAAGTTATACTTGAGTTTATTACGAATATTTGTATCCATCCGGTGGGCGTAACCCAGTAACCTGCTCTTCAAATTTTTTGAAGTTTGATGCTGGTGTACCTCTTTCCTTATAGTTCTTGTCTCTGTTAATAACTGGTTATTAACAAGAATTCGCCATTGTCTTAAGACCAATATAAATAATAAAACATGTACAGCTGCCGGAGAATGTAGTTTAGAATTCGATTAGGATTCGATTTATTGGTTAGTATTTGTTTCGTTTAACGCATACTAGACTGATGGTCCCATTGTGATCAATATACACATATACAGGCACGTTCATGCGTGAAACACACACACACACACACACAGAGTATGACTTTATAGCGATCTTTGAGTGAAAGTTGAAACGACGATATTTCTTTGCAACGAAAATTCTTTAATCGTTATATGGTTAGGATGATCACTTGATATCCTCCATCCTATGGGTTTTTTTTAAAATTTGTTTTGTTTAGGAGATTCATCGATTAAGCTTGATTTATGGGTCTTATTTTCAAATTAAAATTTTATTTAGCTTTTGTCAGATGAAAACTAATTCAAGCATGATTTTTTTTTACTGAACACCGAACTCAAAGAATTGATGCTTTGGGTTTATTGCAACATCTCAAATATCTACAATTGCCTTAGTACATTTTGCACCTATGTTAAGGTTTTCAAATTTTTAAAGCTCCTCCAGCCTACCAATTTAGAGCCCCAGGTCGATCTTGTGAGTGAATTTGGTAGATGGACACTGTGGGAAACTTGTGTCCCCATAACAGTGATTCAAGAAAAGAAGACCATTAGAATGAGCACCAGATTTAATGTGCTGGAGTTTTCTTAAACTAAACTCTTTAAGGCTGTGCTCCGGGCTGCTGTTGAATGACTGAAACAAGTAAAAGATGAAATTGCAGTTACTGTTGTATGAAACACAATACTAAAAAGGGAAAGAAAAAAAACAAACAAACTATCTTTCCCTCTAATCCCAAACTCTACCCCACATCTCTACCCATTAACTTTGTATACAATACCTCTGCAATTGAAACGATTGCACTCAATGCCCATGTTGTCTCCATATTCTCATACACACGTTTGTATATGGTACCTCTGTAAACCAAACTGTTTCATGCAAAATTAAACTTCTCTTGAATTCTCACCCTTCTCTGTCCCCAGTTAAGCAACTTTGGTTGCTAAAGTCCACTCATGTGATAACATTTAAAGGATTTTAACACAGGGGTTCTTGTCTTTATTTAAAATCTGTAACCATTTTCTTATGTCCTTTACTAAAGAAGACCAACTCTTGCTAACTTTTCATGTTGTACACCTACTTAATCTATATTCCTACACGGTGACCATCAAGATGAATTTTGTAAATTGAGATCCAGCAGTGATTTTCTGTCCCATGTTACACATTAGAGTTCTTATGAACTTCAACAAGCTACTTGACATCAGTTGAGCTTTCATGAACCTTATGGCAGATTTGTTGTCCCCTCTGCCTAATACCAACTAATTGCTGTAGGTATCTTCAACTCTATCTTACCTCTTAACTTCGAGGCCAATCATCATCTTTCTAAATTTCCTTTTTGTACATTAACAGGCTTTTGATGTTATTACGCTATGCATTTGCTCATACCAATTAGCAGACTCTCTTTCCTTGCTTTTTACATATAGTTTTCGTCTGCAAACAACTTTTGAAACATCTCATGAAACCTTCACTCACTCCATGAACTGAGACCTTTGAATCATGAAAACTTATCTTGATCTCATTCAGCAAAATACACATCACAAATCGAGGACATAAACTTATACCAGATCAAGTGATATAACAGAGTTGTTAGTGTTGGTTAGAATGCCTCTTCTGTGCTTTGAATTCAAATCCTGCTGAGGTTAGCTTTGCCTGTCACCCTTTTAGATGGAACTGTAAGAATGTCTCACCAGATGTCTTTTGAAGTTTGTTCTGGCACTTTGCATTTTGAATTAAAATCCCACCTTGACCTGCCTGGGTTTTGGCCTTGATCTTTCACCTGGCACCTTGGATCCTTTTGTGAATTTCGCTGTTGCAAGCATTTGGGCAAGGTCTCGAATTTGAAGCACCTTCCTCCCTCTTTACCACCTGTCTTGAAGGATTTTTAAGTGGTCAAAGGCACTGCCTTTGTACCTCGATACAGCTTGTATACTGAAGCCAAGGAGAGAGTCTGAACATTGATGCTTGATACGCTAGAAATAACAGCCAAATTCACTACAACCTACATCTTACCGATTTAAAAAAGATCACCTCAGAGAATGAAGCCTGAGTACACTGTTCTTGAAAATAAAATGGTTTGGATGTTTGGAATGACTTTCATTAGTCAACTTGGGACTAAACAACAACAAATCTCATCCTGTTGAACCTTTCCTTTTTTAGTGTGTGTTTATTTCTATAATTAATTGTGGAGATACTTACTCTGCATAGTCCTTATCTAGAATTACTTGATATATCAGCTTTTCTTTTGCCTTCAGGTTTTACTCATCTCCCTGATCTCATACTAAGCATTGAATTGTCCCAAACCTTTCCCCCCTAAAACAGGGAAATCATATCCATTATGTGGTTGTGATTCTAATTGCTTATCTGTTACATTTCCTGCTTAAATATCTGTAAGTAGATATCTGTTTGAAAAATGAAGGCAGGAAAAAGAGTTGAATTCTAGTGAAGTGAAGTGTTTAACACAGGATTTGAAGAGTGTAAAGTGAGACATTGTAGAAATGGTCATCGGTGGTGCCTAGCTCTGCTATAACAATCCTGTGATCAAATGATATTCTAGTTGTGACCATCTTGTCTTGTTCAAACATAGATAACATTACCCAATGTGTCCTTTCTTTTTTAAGATGGTAGGATGTAATTTGAGGGAAATTTGGCTGCTATTGGATCAGGCAATCACATTGAAGTACTTATTTCCTTGTAAAGTATGATGAGATATTAAGTTCAAAAGTAGGTGAGTGGAAAACTGCTTGTTTATGTTTGGGTGGTATATTTAATCTGATTTAATAAGGCCTTTGGATGCCTTTAGCTGAGTGTTTAGAACTTTCTTTACTTAGAGTATTTGCAAAGGGTCATGAAGAGGACTGTCTTAACAGCTTTATAGACCCCTAAGCAAATCAATGCATTCGGACCTATAGTATTTGTTAACAGCATACCACAGTGTACATAAATTGGCGGTGGGCCCCAAGACTTGTGGGAACCCAAGGCAACTGCCCAGTAGGCTGGTGTCATTAAGATGGCTCAGGTCATGAATATTGTTTTCCCTCTAGACTGAGTGATATTAACAAGAAATAACAACAAAGTATTGCCTTTTCATCACACATACGTTAACTTTTATGAAAACTATCATTACACATCCATCATACCATTGCTATTTCTTCACCATTTGTTCCAAATCCTTTGCAAGAACAGCTCTTTTTGCTATTATATAACATTAAACTTGTTATATATGCTTCATATAGTCTTCTTTTTCTTGGAGAAAGGAACCTTTTTGTTTCTAGCACAGGTAAAATTCTCACTCTGAGCTTCTTATGTAACTTAGAGAGCAATGTCTCAGTAGATTGCATCTGTATGTAAAATACATGCCAGCACCACCATTTTGACATTAGCTTTTCCATGTGGAGTTTGTCTCCTCTGCTGTGCAGTGTATCATGTTTTGACTTGATTGTTTTTTAATCTCTTTCTTGAGACCTGTTATCCCGAGAGATTATCTCCTCAGTAAGATGATCAAAAACCTTGTTTAACACTCCCTCCCCACTTCATTATTCTGTATTTGAATGATTCCTTTAAGATTGTTAAAGAAATAGCTATCTATCGACTGACTTCAATTCAGTGCCCTTCACTGAATTGGTGCTTTCCGAGGAGAGTTGAAGGAAATCAATATTGGCTGTGAATTTCCTGTTGATAAACAAATCAGTTACTGAGCTACGTAACTCTGTCGGTCATATATGCTAGATTGACTCTGTCAGAGTAAATACCACGGTTTGCAGTGTTCTTTTGACCATTTATGTTATTGCAGCAATTGAAAGTAGCTGGATTTCTAGAGCTAGCCACCTTATTCTTCACCACACACCTTTCAGTGTCAATTTTTTTTGTGTGTCAGAGTGAATGAACAGTCCTTAAAAATGACCTAATTCCATTCTCTCAAATTTTTTTTTTTTTTTTTTTTTTTTACAAATTTGTAAATCCTGAAAACTTAAGTTTCCCCTTATCTAAGATCAACTTCTGATGTAGTTGTGAAAGTAGTAACTTTACAGGTTCAAGAATAGATTGGGTTAAACTTGGAAAATTTGGACACGCTAGGTAAAAAGGTTGTTTAGCCTACTCTGCCCTGACAAACAGACTAAAAAAAAATTAAGTGTTCAAGCTGTGATCATCTCTTTGTATTGCAAGAACTAAGCTCTTTAAGGTCTTTCTCTTCCTAAGACAGTAGGGTGTTTAGCTGCTATTTCTAGAAGGTTGAGCAGCTGCACTTTGTTGGTTTGTGTGTAAGCAGTATTGTAATTTTGTATTTGATGGAAGAAATGGAAAGCTATGATAGTTTGTGAGAATTTGGCAATTGATGAGATAATATTCTGCAGACTAAATCAATGCTGTCATAGCATGGAAGACCTACTGGAAAACTGATCATTCCTCTTCAGCCATTGCAATTATCTTTATTGTTCTGGTATTGTACGTTATAGCTGGAATATATGCATTCAACCTTATGTAAAGAATTTCAGACCAGAGAAATTCAGAAATACCTAAATGTATTCAACCATTATTTGTCACAGTATCTTTCAAATGGAATAACTTATTGCCTTTTTGTTTTCTATTGGTTGGCTGCTTATACTGAAATCAAGTAGCTTAATCTAATTCTCAAACTATCATCTGAAGTTAAAGTGCAGTGTTTCTTCAGAGTTACCACCACCACCACCACCACTACCATGCTATAGTCTCTCCTATAGTTTTCCTGATTATGAACTTTTGTCACTCAGATAACAATTTATCAACTGTTTAATGCTAAAAATCACAAGATTTAGATATGCTTGTGAGCATATTGTTTTTGTTAATCTTTATACCAGCGTGTGACACTTTAAGCCTGTCTCTGTCCTGTGTGTGAATGTATTTGCAGCCATGTAGTTTCAGGTTTGGTCCCACTGCATTACATCTTGGGCAGGGTCTTCTACTATAGCACCAAAAATCAACCAATGTCCTGTGATTGGACTTGATCCACAGAAACTGAGAAGAAATCTATTTTGGATGGGTGTGTGTATATATATATATATATATATATATATCATCATCATCGTTTAACGTCCGCTTTCCATGCTAGCATGGGTTGGACGATTTGACTGAGGACTGGTGAAACCGGATGGCAACACCAGGCTCCAGTCTGATTTGGCAGAGTTTCTACAGCTGGATGCCCTTCCTAACGCCAACCACTCAGAGAGTGTAGTGGGTGCTTTTACGTGTCACCCGCACGAAAACGGCCACGCTCGAAATGGTGTCTTTTATGTGCCACCCGCACAAGCCAGTCCAGGGGCACTGGCAACGATCTCGCTCGAAAATCCTACAGGAGCCAGTCAGGCGGTACTGGCAACGGCCACGCTCAAAATGGTGCATCTCATGTGCCACCCGCACAAGAACCAGTCCAGGGGCACTGGCAACGATCTTACTTGGCTTGCCGGGTCTTCTCACGCACAGCCCATTTCCAAAGGTCTCGGTCCGTAGTCATCGCCTCGGTGAGGCCCAATGTACGAAGGTCTTGCCTCACCACCTCAGCCCAGGTCTTCCTGGGCCTACCTCTTCCACGGGTTCCCTCAACTGTTAGGGTGTGGCACTTTTTCACGCAGCTATCCTCCTCCATTCTCACCACATGTCCATACCAGCGCAATCGTCTCTCTTGCACGCCACAACTGATGCTTCTAATGTTCAGCTTTTCTCTCAAGATACTTACACTCTGACGGGTATTCACATTGACATTACACATCCAACGGAGCATACTGGCTTCATTCCTTGCGAGCTTACGTATGTCCTCAGCAGTTACAGCCCATGTTTCACTGCCATGTAGCATGGTTGTTCGTACGCATGCGTCATACAGTCTGCCTTTTACTCTGAGTGAGAGTCCCTTTGTCGCCAGCAGGGGTAAGAGCTCTCTAAACTTTGCCCAGGCTATTCTTATTCTAGCAGCTACACTTTCAGCGCACCCACCCCCACTACTAACTTGGTCGCCCAGATAGCGGAAGCTATCGACTACATATATATATATACATATATATAAGTTCAAAAAAACAATAACAAAAAAACAACAAAGTGAGGACGTAATACGGATAGTGTAATTGGACGCTCGGGAAAGGAAAGAGAGAGAGTGTGTGTGTATATATATATATATATATATAATCATCATCATTTAACGTCTGTCATTTAACAGACCGGGACCTTTGGAGATATGCAGTGATTGAGAAGACCTGGAAACTAAAGTGAGATTGCAGCCACGCATGTCCAGCCCTGTTAAGAATACCCCTGATGCGTTGGGTGATATGATATGCTTGAGAAGACCTGTTGAGTCTGGCTCCTGTGTCAGTGACACGTAAAAAACATCATCCAAATGTGGTCGATACCAGGTCTGCCTGACTGGCTCCTGTGCTGGTGGCACATTAAAAGCACCAACCAGTCGTGAGCAATGCCAGTATCCCTGACTGGCTCCTGTGCTGGTGGCATGTAAAAAGCACCATCTGAATGTGATCGTTGCCAGGCCTGCCTGACTGGCTTCTGTACCGGTGGCACATAAAAATCACTCACTACACTATCAGATTGGTTGGCGTTAGGAAGGGCATCCAGCTGTGGAATCATTTTCACATCAGATTGGAGCCTAGTGCAGCCACTGGCTCTCCAGACGTCAATCAAACCATCCAACCCATACCAGCATGGAAAACGGACGTTAAACGATGATGATGATTATTTCCAATTTCAAAGCTCACAAGTCAGACTTTGGGTTAAATGTTATTTCAAATTTTAATTTAATATATGAAATAATCTACATTAAGAATAATGAATTTTATTTGATAATCTGGAACAGTCATTGATTTCGTCACTGGAGGTGTGTAAAAAATTATTACCGAAATTTACTTGGTGATTGGAACAAGAACTTGATGATGCTTTAATTTTGGTGGGTTTTTTTTTTTTTTTTTTTAACGTCTAATCAGTCTGGCTAACAGAAGAAGAAATTCTTTTATGAAGATTGAAATGTTAAGATGTAAATTATATTTTGTATCTCCATTTCATGGGCTTGGTTGGAATGTCAAATGAAGCCTGCTCTTGTAGAACATCAGGTTGTTTATTACCTGATAACATGTATACCAAGCTATGTGATGAAACCATGACAAAAGTTTTACACCTATTAATGTGATATGGGCTTATAATATTGTGTGAATATGTGGACAATGTTAAATTATAAGAATGTTTTATAAATTTTGCACATAAATTAGCTGTAGTTATGGTTGTATGGTTATGAACAGTTTGCAACCATGTGGTTTTGGGTTTCATCCCCTGTGTGGCACATTGGACAAATGTTTTCTATAGCCTCAGGCCAACCAATGGGTTATGAGTTGAATTTGGTAGAAGGAAACTATATTAGAGCCTGTCATGTTTGTGTGTGTGTGTATACACACATACACACTCCGCTCTCATTCGAAACAGCGGCTGCATGTTGGAAGAGGCCCCACACCAGATGACTGAATGTGATTAAGATCTTCAGAGGCTTAATGTCACCTTGGAGGTTGTAGAGGGTCTGGTCAGCTCTGCACATGACGACGCCTCTGGGGTCACTAATTTGGAATGACTCCTGCCCCATCAAGCAAGAGCATGAAGCAAAGAAGTGAAGTAAGAACACACTCCACTCTCCATTCTAATATGAGATGCGACTAAAACTTTGGGTTAGACTAGCATGCAGAATATGAGCCAAATAATAATAATAGCATATAGAAAAACAGGATGCTATTCAGTAATTTATAGGACAGGCATTTTTCAGCAAAATCTTGAAATAATTATCTAACAGTGGGATTCTGATGAAATGAAGTGCAAGATTGCATAATGTTTCTACAACTGTTATGTAATTGTTTCAGCATTTTGATGAAACAAGTGTATGTCCTATAAAACATTGATTACCATACCTGTTTTCTATATTATATATACATACACACACAAACACAATGTGTGTACATATGTGAATTTCTTTTTTTCATGTCTTCACAATGACCTTGAGTAAAATGATGATGTGTTTGTGCTCGGCAGTTTTATTGGTTTCAACATAGGAAGACCAGTGTAGCAAATACTTTACTTGAAAACAAATAGTTACAAAGAAGAGTATCTGGCTGCAGATTGCTGCCTCAGTAAGTGTTGTTCAGCCCTTGCCAACTTAAAAAATGTGGCTGTAAGAATGGAATGATATACATTTGGATTAAGACTTCTACTCCATAGAATCCTTTTATATAAGTTAAATGATAATTTTTTTTCTATTCAAATATGCTTTCCGATTTATCACAAAAATATTGAAATCTTATTAGTTTATATACTAATCTACAGATGGAATTCATTATTAGAAAATGGACAGCAAATGTATCAAAATCACATCAATTGCTTTTTCTTCACTTTTCATCCTGTAGTTCTCAGACAGAACAGCAGAATAGAGAAGTAACATGTAAAACTTGCTAATGAGGATGCCTATGTGTGTTTGTAATAGCAGTCAAATTTCTTTTAACTTAACATCCTATCATCTTATAAAAAAAATGTAGTCATGCTTATTCGAAGTGATATAGTTTGCTCTAGCAGAGCTGACCTGGTGCTAAACAATAATTTGCTATATTTCACCTCAAACAATGAAACATTGCAGTATGTTAGACAAGACTAAATGAAGCATGACTTGTGGTTTTTTGAACCACTCCCAAATATATGATCAGTAAAATCTATGCTATAGATCTGCTTGATTAGAATTGATTAGGGATACTTAACTAAAAACAATATTAAAAACTAATACAAAAATATAAGTCATATCATGAGTTGATTGTTAACTCTTGTTTTGTCACCTTAGTAAACTTTAAGTGCACAAATAATCTGATGTGAAGAGTCTGCTGAAACTAATCTCTGAGTAACCAAACTATCTGACGTTACCTCTGGAATGTTTCAACTGAAATATTTGACAGTGGTGAAGGGTTTAGCTTTTTCTCTTACCTTAGCCTGCCTGACCTAACATTGTAATTGTGGTTTTCATTGCAGTGAGTTTAATTTGCAAGGATCTATTTCTGCTTCTGACTAACCCAGATAAGCTTATTTATTACTGACACATACCTATAATATTTAAATTTATGTACTTCTCTGGCTTCTGAACTTTGACTGTTTAAATCTCCTTATTCAAATTGGCACCACTCATAACTAAATGGATAAGGTCTATAAACCTTCAGAAAGTAGTTTACTTTGTTATGTTTTACAGTTCTTCATTTATTTTTAAATTTTGCATAGGGGAAAATCTTTTGAAGGAGGTCATAGGCTTTGTGAATGTAAATGTGTGTGTGTGTGTGTGTGTTACATAATTGTAGGCATGACTGTGTGGTTAAGTTCAGGATTTTCAAGCGAGATCGTTGCCAGTGCCCATGGACTGGCTCTTGTGCGGGTGACACATGAAATGCACCATTTTGAGCGTGACCGTTGCCAGTGCCGCCTGGCTGGCCTCCGTGGGATTTTCGAGCAAGATCGTTGCCAGTGCCCCTGGACTGGCTCTTGTGCGGGTGGCACATAAAATGCACCATTTTGAGCGTGGCCGTTGCCAGTACCGCCTGACTGGCCTTCGTGCGGGTGACACGTAAAAGCACCCACTACACTCTCTGAGTGGTTGGCGTTAGGAAGGGCATCCAGCTGTAGAAACTCTGCCAAATCAGATTGGAGCCTGGTGTAGCCATCTGGTTTCACCAGTCCTCAGTCAAATCATCCAACCCATGCTAGCATGGAAAGCGGATGTTAAACGATGATGATGATGATGAAGGTTCAAGCCAGCTATGTGGCACCTTGGATAAGTGTATTCTGTTGTAGCCTTGAGTTGACCAGTGTCTTGTGAGTAAAATTTGGTTGAGAGAAAACTATGTAAAACCATTATATGTATGTATACATATGTATTTGCTTTAGCGAATGAATGTACCTTACTTGGAAGCAAGTGTTGATATCAGGAAAGGAATCCAGCCATAGTATACTACCTCGAGACATTTTATCCTGCATACGCAACAAATATGGAGACTGGATATAAAAATGATGACAGTGCCATGGCAGTTTATGGCCACAAAATGAATGTCAAGGATTCTATGTTGCCTTCAGTCAACATAACAATATCTACACTATCATATACAGCGAACTTCCAAAATATGTAGCGTACTTTTATAAGAGTGTTATGTTGGTTGAAGTAGTAGTTTGCTCTTTTTAATGCTAGCTTTTTGTGTTCAAGTAAGGTACTTTAATGCACATCTTCACACACCAAGCCACTGCTGGATATTTTGTCTCTGTGCTACATAAATGTTACCTGTTTAAGCAGCGTCAATGTGAAGACACACATGAGAGAGACAGGCCAAGGAATATTTGTGCAGTAATTATTGAACTCAGACTGAAAATATTGGACCTTACAGATAAATATCAGAGTAAAGAGTTAGACAACAGGCCTATACAACCTAGGCTAGAATGAATAAACATATATTAGATTGTAATGAGGATTAAGCTACTGGAAGAGACAGATTAACTTAGCCCTATGTTTCATGCTGCAATTTAACAACCTTACTTGATTAGCATTTTTGCTAACAACTGAAAACCTACCTCAAATAAGCAACTGTCTGTCCCATTTAGATGCACGTTGACATTCCTAGCAAGTTGAGGTTTGGTGGTAAAGAAAGGTGTTAATTTTCATTGGGGGATGTAATAAAACTTTAAAACAAACGATTGATATTTTTGTCATCTATGAAGTGCGTTATTTTGGCAGTGAATGCCTAAAAAGAAAGTGGTTATAACACATGTATGTCATCTTGATGGAACTCTTCCATCATGTGTTGCAGAATAACATAGAAAATAGCAGCAATAGTGGTAGCTAATGCATCATTAATTGTTGGTGCTGCTGTAGGATGGCATCGGTGGTGTTCCCATTGATAATTTGAACGATCCAGAAACGTCTGTTAGAAGTTTAAATAACACAGTTGAAATTATGTAAGCTGTATTTGAGAGGGAAATTAGTCTTTCAAGTTGCAGCTAAATGCAAATAATTTAGCTTAAGTAATGTTTAGCTTCACAAGTTGACAAATATCGATGTGCAGCTGTTGTCTGTGAGAAATTTGTCTAATCTGGCAAGGTTTTTATAACCTTATTTTCAAAGTGTTGACTATCTCCATGGTTATTTTGTTTAGTTGCATTCCAGCTCAGTTCACATTCACTGATAGTTCTCCACACAAATTGTTTTCTATAGGTGAACTACTTCATGGACAATACATACAGCGTTTAGTTTTAATCAATATTATTGATTAGTATAAAACCAAATGTCATATTTGAGTAAACTAAAAACCTTATGAAGCTTGTCCTTTGTTTTCTAAACACAAGATTTATTCATTTGTTCATTTTTACATCCATTCTTCTGTGCTAGCATGGATTGGATGAATACTTATTGGACATTGTTTTTATGGTTAGATGCTTTTCTGTTGTTAACCCTTACCTGTTTTTCAAGTAAGGGATTTTTTTTTATTCCACATGTTTTTCAAAGTGAAGAACTAGAGGATTGATTAGTTGACGAGGAATTCCAATACAGCATTCAGTCTTTTGTTCAGTGCTTTCGTGTCGGGATGCAGAGTGTAAACATTCACATCTATACTTACTTTGGTCCCTGTACAAATTCTGTCTCTCAGTTCCACAAACATTATAACATAATCGATAACAAAAGTCTGAGCAAAATATGAGATTCATTTAAGAGCAAGTTTAGAGTTTATTTCTGTCTTCTTTTTTATTTTAATTATAACTGTAACATTCTAATAATTCACTCATACCTATTTCTTACAAATTTTACTTTAAAAAAACAAAAATGCTTTTATATTAGTTTGTTTTTTAAATTTTTTTTTTAAGTACCTAAATCAGTTTTCAGAACTATATTCTAATATGTTAGAAAATCATACTGAAACAGTTTCTCACAGAAATTCAGACAAGCTGAAAGCTACTAATTTTGTCTACAACAAAACTGTCTTGAAAGTCGGTGGCTCAGAGATGAAAGCCAATATTTCAATATTTTAATATACTTTAGAGACTACAGTTTCATATTAAACTCTTTGACAATAGCATTTATATTTGGAATTTTTTATAATTTTAACAGTGGTGTACCAGAAAATTTAAAGATGTTTCAAAGCCTTAAATTTACAAATCTATTTATGGAGATTTGTATGAATTTATGAAGAGTTTGATAGTGTGTTTGTGTGTGTGTGTGTGCGTGTAGGCAAGGCTGTGTGATTAAGAAGTTCACTTTGCAGCCATGTGGTTTCAGGTTCAGTCCTGTTGCATAGTACCTTAAGCAAATGTCTTCTACTATAGCTCTGGGTGACCAATGTATTGTGATTGGATTTCTTAAATGGGAACTGTATGGAATTCTGTCACATGTGTGTGTGCATTTTTGTGTTTGTCCCTCACTGTTTGACGATGTTGGTTTATGTCCCTATGACTTAACAGTTTGGCAAGAAAAGATTAATAGAATAAATGGATAAATGCTAGATTAAAAAATTGGCTGCTTGGGTCATTTGATTGACTAAACCTTTCAAGGCGATGCCCCCCCAACATGTCTAACCATAGTCCAATGTCTTAAACAAGCGAAAGGAAATGTATAAAAGAGAAGAAAGTAGATAAATGTTTAACTATTCTTTGCCTCTTAAGTGCTTCTATATATTTCCTAATTATATGAAAGTCTCTAAGTTGCTCTCGGTAGATTGTTGATTTAGATGTTAATGACTTTGTAGCCTTTGACATATTTAAAGTGGTAGTTACGATTCATTTGGTAAGAAGTTTGGATCAAAGGAACAATGCTACTATTCTGGTAGCTGTCATAAGCAGTATGTGTGCTTGTGTAAAGGAACGGTGATTGTATTAGTGTTCATTAGTCTCGAAAGACTATGGATTTGGATTCTAAAGTGTGTTCTTCTATGTACAGGTCTGGACAGGTTAGTATGGAGAGCTGACTGTTGTTCAAACTGCCATGGTCTTCTCTCTACATTGCTAATGTAGACTCAGAGACCAATTACTAATACACCTATGTACCAGTGTTGCTGCAGCTGTTGCCAGAAAAATGTCATAAATAATATTGACTGCTTGACAGACACCATTTTTGATTTGATCTGATATCTTATAAAGTAAGCTGTTTAAAGCAGTTAGAACCACAGTGTGGCTCTAATGGACAAATGGCGTTAAGACAGTTGTAGGTTTCTAGTCTGAAGCTAAATACTGCCTGTCAGTTTTTAAAATGTTTTATTATTGTGAGTCATTACTATCATAGGATAACCTTTTTCAACTAGGTTGGGTCATTTGAATTCAAGTTGTTTTGGCTCGGAGCATAACTCACTGCCAACAACATTAGAGGGACTGCTAGCCTTCTGGTTGTCTGGTTCTCTTACAAATTGGTTACTACCAGCAGGCAATCACTTGCTGTAAGGTGAGTTAACTTTGAGGGTACCCCTGTTTGAAACCGATCTGGGACAATATGGCAGCAAGTGGTGATCTCTGATAGAGTATTGTATGTTACAGTCAAAATTGTGAGGAATAATACTCTTCTGTGCTTGTAGACACTTGAAAAACAGATTTTGGAGTTCAATTTCTATCTACTTCTTGTTTGCTGCTGCTGCTGAACAGGAAGTGAATAGTAAATACCATTTTAAATGATTATGCCTGCAATTTAGAAATTTAAATGATTAGAATAGCTAAATATTATCTATAATGCATATTTTTTTCTTTCTCAGATGTAACATGTCATTAGGTTTGTACCTAATGTTTCTTTACACTGCTATGGACTGGATTTAATATTTGTAATTTGTCCCACCCATGCCAGCATGGAATGCGGATGTTAAACAACAACAATGATGATGAATATATTTCACGTTGCTCCAGTTCACTCAGCTGTAGAAATGAGTTCCAACATCACTGGTGCCAAGCTGTATCGGCCCCTTTGCCTTTCACTTGGCTAACTTTGATGGCATAGAGAGGGGAGGCTGGTATGCATGGATGGATGCTGGTCTTCCATAAACAACTTCGCTCGGACTTGTGCCTTGGAGGGGAACTTTCTTGGTGCAGTCCCATGGTTATTCATGACCGAAGGGGGTCTTTACTCTCTCTTTCTCTCTCTCTCTCTCTATATATATATATATGTGTGTGTGTGTGTGTGTGTGTGTGTGTACCCACATATACATACAAGCAAAAGGTTTTGAGTAACTTTGAGATTTTGTCATGTGCCTGATTCTTTGATCAGTCTGTTGAAGCAAACAAACAGCAGAACTCTAAAGTTACTATTAATCCTTTTCCTTGTAAAAAAGAAGTGATCCTTCAGTTAATGTTTGGTTGTCTTTATTTGTAAAAGAAAAAAAAACCCGCACATTAATATTAAATTATGTAGTAAATTGAGTATTTTTTTTTTTTATTTCAGAGCCGTTCAGAAACAGTTGATTTATCCACAGACTCGTCCCTTGTTGTTGATATTTCAGATGCTCTTAGTGAAAGAGACAAAGTAAAGTTTACTGTCCATACAAAGGTAAGTCTGAAGTATTTTGGGTTTTCCAAATGAGAATGTTATGTTCATTTTCCTAAAGTGAACTATTAAAATATACCCTTTGTTTTCTTTCATAAATCAATGATTCTTCACTTTTTAACACGAGTTTATATCTCTTATAATCAATATTACTTTGAAAAGAAAAGGAAAAAAAAAATTATTGTTGCACATTTCTAAAGAACAAGTTATGTAACTGTTTTGGGTTTTTTTTATATCAACTACATTAAATCAATAAAAATTACTGCATAAAATATCAGATATTTATGAAAAAAGATGGCTTCAGGTACTGACTGGTAAAATCTTCACTTACACTAGTGTTGTAACTGAAGAAAAATACTAAAATGAATTATCGCATATTAATATGCATCACACACTCAGATTGAGTTGGTTAGTAAGAATAAGCTGAAGCCTTAGGAAAATGGCAGACTTAATATTTTAGATAACTTACTGAACTCACAAGAAATCTAATATAATTTTCATCCTAATTGATTATTGGGAATTCAAAACCATTTTATTTCGCATCAGTGTAATGTAGAATAAGTGTTAACTAAAAACAATAATAATGTTAGATGAAAAGAAAATTTTAACTGATAATATCATCGTTTCAATGTTCACTTGTGTCTGCTTGCATGAGTCAGATTTTTATACAGGCAGGTGCACTTCCTTTCACCAACCCTCGCCTGTCGCTAAGCAAAGCAATATTTCCCCATGTTTGGTTATCTATTCACGTAAGATTGGGTAAGAAGGACACTGCTTGTATGATAGTAATACTTGTTTACAACTACACCCTGAACATGCACGCCCTCCCCCCCTCCACACACACACACACCATGTGTGTGCATGCACATACATACACACATATATAATGAGCTTCTTTCAGAATCTGTCTACCCAAATCCACTATACACAAAGCTTTGGTCATTCTGGGGCCATAATGGAAGACACTTGTCCAAAATGTCACAATGTGGGATTGAAAGCTATGCACTTGGCAAGTGAACTTCTCAATTACACAACTATACCTGTAAAATGCTAGAAAATATGGATATATAAATATGATGATAAAGAGATGAAAGATAAGTTATATTACAAGGGGGGGAAAAATCAATTTTTGATCATATTTTATTCATCTATTAATAAGGGTTTAATATATGATAACTTCAAAATTTGCAAAAACACGAGAAACATTGAGTGACTGATTTTACATTTAGTGGGAGATTATGATGTTAGGATAAATTTGCTGAGAAAAAAAAAAATTGAAATAAGTTTGGTAGTTCATTTTCTCCATTGTTTAACAATAGAGATTTATTCATCTATGATCTTTGATTTTCTGAAAAATCAATATCAGACTTGGCATTCATATATGTGAACTATATATTATATTTTTGCAAAAAAAAGCCTTTGAAATTATTTTCTTCCAAGAACTTTTATTGCAGTAGACATTCTTCAATAATTTTGAATTGAAAAAATTTTCAACAAATCTATTTAAAAGAAAATTTTGCTTGTATGGAGTAGAATGTTATGTAAATGAAGTATGTTGGAATTAATTTCATTAAAACAATATCCTATGATTTTTTTTTTTTTTTTGAGGTGTATTTGTCAGGCAAGTGATTTGATCTGAGACTCTGTTGAAACTAAAACGATTACAGCATGGAAGATACATAACAGCCATTACAAAGGCTGTTTACTTCACTTAAACATTATTTAGTGTCAAAGTTTTCATTGCACCAACTCACCCTTGTTACTTGATTCTGACCAGGTCACAGTTGGGTAACAAAAATTTTGATACCAAATAATAGATGTTTAAGTGAAATTAACCCTCTTTGTGCATTTTTGACTGTTTAATGTGTCATCCCATGCAACAACTGAATTTTCTATGATGATTTCAAAAATGATTTGTGTGTGATCTTTGGTCTGGGATTAAGAAATTAGCTTTGCAACCATGTGGTTTCTGCATTGATCCCTCTGTGATGGCACCTTAGTCAATGACTTCTCTATCCTCAGTTTGACCAATGCCCTGTGAGTGGAAAGTAAGGTAAATTAACAAAATTGATCTATAATTAAGGTGTCTGTATCAAATCTCTCTAAAAAGGGAGGAGATGGGATTAGACCTATCAAATCGGCTAGTTTTTCGTTACCAGCTGGTTCGTTGGTTCCGTCAAGAGAGTTTGCTGGTTGCAAGCATTCAGACCATGGGTTTTTCCAGCAATTGTTCATGCTGCATGACAACTGTTTGAGCAAAAAACAAAATCTGTAGAATCTCACACTCTCCCCCAAAACAGAATGGTGTTCACCCAGCAGTGCTATTCTTGCATCTCTGTTTCTCCTCTGTGTCAACTATTTTGTTTGGCTCAAATTGAAAATAGAGGGAAGCTCACCCAGTTTTTTTTTTTTTTCTATTTACATAAGCTTATCTTTTGTGTTGTCCAGGCCATACCAGCGTGGAAAGTGGTTGTTAAATGACAACGATGTTTATCTAGAGAAGTATAGGATAAAACCTTTGGTTATATAAGTTTTCAGTCATATAAAATGTTCCTCAATTTTACTTTTTAGAGCATGACACAAAATTATCTGGTTTAATTATATTTAATCTTAGATTCCCAAGGGTGTTGAATTCTAGCTTTAGATCAAGTTGGTTTTGTAATTTGGGAAAAAAAATGTTCCTCAGTTCAATTTTAGTGGTTTTAAAATCAGTCGAAAGACCAGACTAAATTCAATCTCTAACTTCCCCACCTCTTTTCCTCCTCACCTAGTCCTTGTCTCTCTCTTTCTCTCTCTCTCTCTCTCTCATATTTGACCTTTTGATGTAATTCCACTTGTTCTGTTTAAAGAACTGTGACATTTCCTTCATAGCATTAATTCCTATCAGAACTGTGCAACTAAATAAGGTCAAACATCAGAAGAGAACTCATCAAATACGTTCTTGTTTTTGAACTTTTTCAACTGCAGTACATGGCTTTATTAAGGATCATAACATTTAAAATAAGTTGTTTTCAGGAATTTTGTTCTGATCTTTTTTGTTTGTTTTTTGTTTTTTTTTCTTCCTTATACCTGTAAGTTTTCTTTACTAAGTCTCTCATATGTATCTAGTTTTAGTACTAACCTACTTCATGGTTGTTTCTGACAGTTTGCTTCACAGCAAGTCTGGTTTTATTCATAAATGGTTTTATTCATAAATGTTCCCAGTATCTTCAGTTTTATTTAGATTTAATGTGAATTCAGTTCAATTTAACCAAAAAATGAGGGAACTTTATGATAAAGGCAAATTTTTATATGATTTAGTCTTGTATTAAGGAACAGAAAAAAACTACTCTCTGTTCTTTGTCTAGCACATCTTGTAAATTGTTGTATTGATTGAATGATAGAGCAAGAGCAACTTATTGAATATTATATGACATAGTTAATGTTGGCATGAATGTCGGACATATTTCAATTAGGTTTATTGTATGGCAGCTTGCCTCTAAATTTATGATCGGCAGACATTAAGATTATATCAGACCAAAGGTTATAAAGACTTGATATGTTTAAAAAAAAAAAATTATTAATTAAGAATATTAATTAAGAATTATTAATTAAGAATATATTCTTTTAGAGAATGTAAAGCTGTATGATTTAAAAACAAAATTTTTTCCAATTGGTCTGCATTAACAAAGAAGGAAATATCAAATGTCTCGGCAACAGATAGCTTTCAATTTTATCTCACAAATTACAGTGAATAAGAAGCTATCTTTTTCTCTTAATAACAATCAAACCTAATTATGGTTGGCACTTTGGCACCCAATAATTAAGTGCCATTTGCAACCGTGGCTTTTTATTGTTCTCATTAGATAATTTTAACTTTTGTTTGTTTAATCTTTCAATTGTGTTACATCTAACACTTTGCTATAAAAGATTAGCTATCAACAGGGACTGTAAGCATGATTTGTGCAGCATCTCGTTTTGTGTCTACTTTCCATGAGTTGGACAGGTTGCCACAGTTGCAGTTGGCTCATATTTACAGTTACTATTCAGCTAGACAGCCCAAATAATAACTTCATATTGCTCATGTCTTGTTTTTGGCTTGGTTTCTTATTGCTGGATGACCTTCTTTTCTCTCGACCACTTTACTGAGTGTACTGGCTGCTTTTTTTTTTTTTTACTACTACTAGCATTAGAGAGGTAACTTTCCTTGGTAAGACTAAAGGGGCCTGATGATCCAATGTCTCTGCTTGCCCACTTCTGTTTTTTTCTTCTTATAAACGGTTAATATCAATTTTTATGAATCTATATCTATTATCAATAAAATGTTGACAATAAGAATTTCTTAGACATTTCTAAATAAATAAGTAAAAATTCTAGTTAATTTCTGTTCATATCCAACCATTGTTATGGTTGTACATTGATAGATTAGGAATGTTTGTTTTTCTCTTAATCTACGAGAAATCTTTGATGTAATTATGTATAATGATGTATTGCATTGAGTTTCTTGCTGATCTCTGAATTAGCTGGTACTTTCATTCATCATCATCACTGTTTAACGTCCGCTTTCCATGCTAGCATGGGTTGGACGATTTGACTGAGGACTAGTGGACCAGGTGGCTACACCAGGCTCCAATCTGATTTGGCAGAGTTTCTCCAGCTGGATGCCCTTCCTAACGTCAACCACTCAGTGAGTGTAGTGGGTGCTTTTACGTGCCACCAGCACAAAGGCCAGTCAGGCGGTACTGGCAACGGCCACGCTCAAAATGGTGTATTTTACGTGCCACCTGCCCGGGAGCCAGTCCAGCAGCACTGACAACGATCTCGCTTGAATGTCTTTACACGTGCCACTGGCACAAGTGCCAGGAAGGCGATGCTGGGCACAGGTGCCACCACGATTTCATTGTTATTGAAAACTGTAGATAAATTGGTTTGCCATGATAAAGAGGAAATGTCTAATGTTTTTGGTAGTACACTCCATTGTAGACTGATATTTCTTGATGATACCAATATATTCAATTCCTTCAGAAAGCACCAAGTCTCTAACAAAGGATTCTGGACAGACATAATACACTTTTTCCTTTCTGTGACAGTAAATTTATTTATCTCACTTTTAAAACTGTTTACATTCATTCTTACCAATACAGACAATCACTACTTCCCTTGGATCCTATTGTTTGACCTTGAGTAGGGGAGGGCATGTGATTGATGAACGTTGTGAATAGCATTGAAACCTAGCTGGTTGATTGATTAACTGAATGATTAACCCTTTAACATTCAGATTATTTTGTCAAATGTAATGCTTGTTTGTTCACATTATTTTGAATTAACCTTGCACTATCTTGTAACATCAAGATTTTGACGATGTGATTGTTTATTTTTAAAATGACATTTGACCAGCTTGAACATAAAACAGGTAGAATATCTGGGCCAAATATGGCCAGTTTAAATGCTAAATGGTTAATCTAGCAATTCATTAGTTAATGGATTAAATGGTTATTGAATTGACTAATAACAATTGAAGTAAAATGGAGCCATTCTGTGTATTATTTATTGGCTTGATCACCCTCCTGAGATTAAAAAAAGAAATCTGTTTTCAACACATGAATTCACATTAAGGATCTTACCAACAAAAAGAAAGTTTGTTATCTCTTGATAATAAACGATTCTAATTATGTTGTAGTTGTTTTAACTTAGTAATTCTTCAATTTAGCTTGTGAAATCCCCTAAAATGTTGCATTTAAATTAGAATTCAAAACTGCTAAGCCTTGACTTCATGCTACAAATTTTAAACGTATTTCGAATATATTAAACTTAGTTAAGGACCTTTAGATCAATAAATGTAACATAGCGTTTGTTTTATACTCTTGGAATTTCTCTTAGTAAAAGTGTTTCTTTTGTTGTTATTAATTATCTTTTATATCTTTTCTCTTGTATGGCACGTAAAAAGCACCCACTACACTCTCGGAGTGGTTGGCGTTAGGAAAGGCATCCAGCTGTAGAAACTCTGCCAGATCAGATTGGAGCCTGGTGTAGCCATCTGGTTCACCAGTCATCAGTCAAATCGTCCAACCCATGCTAGCATGGAAAGCGGACGTTAAACGATGATGGTGATGATGTTGTTCTTACTTTTTATGTCCTTGTTGACATTGATCTCTGGTACTGATTTGCATAATACCTAAAGTTTGGCTAATGGTTTTGACGGCTTCGTGTAATTTTTAACACACTACCACCATTTAACATTTTAAATGTGTCAGTCATGATATCATTTAGTGTTAATTTGCCTTCATTGTGTTTTAATTGGTTCTTACAAGCCATCCTTTACAAACACATTCTCTCTTAACTATATTTAGAAAATGCTATACTTTGTTCTTCCCAACTCACCTCGTTGACTTCACCTGCACATTATGACTACTTTCAAAATGTCCTTTTTACATTTTTTTTTTTTTTACAGTTTAAGTTTTTTTTTTTCAAGAACCTCTTCTCAAGTATAAACTTTATTTTAATCACAAAGTAAACATAAGGCATGTGGTTGGGAATCTGAATGTATGTTTTCAAATATCTTTCATGCTTCTCAGTAACACTGAACATACAAATGTTTATACATGCATGCTTTTATTTACAGATTCCAAGGTCAAAATTAGTTTTTAGAGATCGCTTCTATAATTTTAATGTTAAAAAGTTTGTTTTTTCTGAGCACACATTTCTCTTCCGTCTTGAAACATTTTCAGACTATTGATCACCAGAAAATAGGTCAAAATTTCAGCTATTGTTCCTGTTCGCCTATTGAGACTTGAACAATTGAACTTTAGCAATCTAAGTAAAACGTGTGTGTGTGTGTTTGTCAGTTTGTGTGTGTTGGTTGCTGAAATCTTTGCTAGTTTTCTCTTTCTCTGTCATTAGTTTAGTATATAAGCAGAGGTGTGGTGTGGCTAAGAAGTTCACTTTGTGACCAATTTGTCTTGGTTTCAATTCTATAGCATGGCACCTTGGGCCAGCATCTTGCACTATAGCCTCAGGCTGACCAATGTGAAATATTGCAATAGACCCAAGCATGGAAATGTAGTCATAAAGATGATTGTGTGTGTTTGTGTCGGTCTTTACTAGTGCCCCTCAACCGGTATATCACAGCACACTGGTGTACAAGACAATGCTAGGTGTGCTGCAGTGTAACCTGAATATCATTTTTTCCCTAATACTTTCAGTTATATTCTTAGTTCACGTGTGCCACCAAATTTTGAAAAGAATATAAGTGTACCAAAAGTGAAAAAAGGTTGCAGGGTACTGGTCTGTACCTGACATCACTTGAGAAAATGAGGCTTGTGTTTATGTTCTGTAACTTAGTAGTGTGTTAAATTGAAATGTAAGCTGCTAAAATCAATTGCAGCCTTAAATATAAGTACTAAAGTTTATATGAACAGTTAAAATCGTTCAGTGCTGTGCCCAGGTATGGCTGCAATCTAATGAGTTAAACAAGCAAAAGTATATATTTATAAAAGTTAACTCTAGTGGTATGCAAGCTTAAGAGCATTTAAATAATGGCCAGAAGCTTTTGAAAAAAGAAATGGTTTTAAAATGGAATGTTATTCTTTTATTCTTTTCTTAATGTTATTAGTAATTAAGAAAATTGTTTTGTACATTTAGATACTTACTAATGTAATTTTTTCTGGTAATTTATTGTTGGTTTGGATGTGGAATATATTTCAAAGTTCTTCTTTACCAAAGTCCATTAACCATAACAGGAGTTAAGTTAGTTGAAATATTTTTATTCAAAGCAAAGCATTAACTGGATACTAATTAGCTGTATCAATAAAATCCACTGGTGATATTTTAAGAATTTTATCTCAAGCCAGATTCTTAAATATTTCTTGCTTACCAGATTCTGCACCCATGTAAAATATTGGTTTTGTCAAGTTACTAAAAAAAACAAAAAGTCAAGATAAACAAAACTAAGATGAGCCTTTTTATCTCAAACAATGCTAGTCATTCATGTGTACATAAATGTTTCTCAGTTACTAAATGAATTATGTAATAGTGAAAAATAGTTTGCACTACTGGCAGCTTATATTAACAATTAAGATTTAAATATAAATATTATAATCACCAATCTAGGACTGAGAGAGAGAACAAGCTCTCTGATAAGACTTATGCCTCGTATCCTATATAAATTCTACTTGAAGTTTTATCTTCAACTGATTATGACTGTAGAGATCAATGACATGAAACTCAGTATGGTGTCGTTTTTTTAAAAACCTAGCTGTCTGTTGTAGCCAGTGCAGTGTTCTATTCCAGATAAGGTTTGCTCTTTTTCAAATGTATATATTTCACATAGTGCAAACATGCAAATATATTCCTATACATCATACAGCATTTGCATTACAGTGTACGTGTGTATGTATGTGTGTGTGTGTGTGTGTGTGTGTGTGTGTGTGGTATTTGATTTAGTATGACAGGTGGAAATTAATAAAAACGTGGTTGCACAAATAGATAACAAAGTATTATGAGTGTTTTATCTGTTGAAAATTTTAATTTTTTTGTATTTTGATATTTTTCTCTTTGACATTGTTGAAATTTTTTTGTGTAATTCTATTAAACTTGATTTGAAATAAAAGAAGTTGTTAACTTTTTCTTTTCTCATTTACCTGACTAGGCACTGATGTTAAAATTTGTTTCTTTTTTCAGACAACTCTTCCTCAGTTTCAAGAGCCAGAGTTTTCTGTAGTTAGACAACATGAAGAATTTATATGGCTTCATGACCGTTATGTTGAAAATGAAGAATATGCTGGCATTGTCGTAAGTATTTGTATGTTACATTGCTAGGCAAATTGCAGAGTAAATGGTTGGTGACATATATAAAGTGAAAAAAATTTGACAAAACAAAAATGAAGTTTTTTTTCTCTTCAAACTGAAATTTCTTTCCAATTCGTTGAGAGCACACATTCTCTATTCTCTCTTTTTCCAAATGCTGCGACTGAGATGATTCACAATGCTGTACCAGTATTATCTGCTGCATCTCCCATTAGCTTTTGTAGGTCCTAATTTTCACATCTTTGCCACTAACATCTTTTAGGGTATGAAAATTCATGCATTTTTCCCTGCTAACATTGGTTTGCCATGGTGTTATTGGAGGCAGGTTTTTTCAGCCTGGTGTTTTTTCCTATTGCCACTCCTCACCTGTTTCACAGGTGAGGTATTTTTATATTATTCCATAGGACATTGAAAGTTCAGAGCAACTGGTTAGAATGTTTGCAAAGAATGCTGACAAATACTGCTTTGCTCACACAGTGACAAAACAAAATATGAACAATACACTTTCACATGCATACTTACAGAATCCTATATGAACACACACAATCCTTTTTCATAGGTCACATTTTGGTACCCAGGAGAAACCAGAACCTCAAGCAATATTACATGAAGGATTAATTAAAACACATGGAAGACTGCTACCTACGAGCAATCAAGTCCCTTAAAAATTGGTGTTTCAATGGACCCATTGGACAATTCAGTATTAGACACAAGATTATAGTATGGTAATAAATGGAATGGTTCTGCTTATAAGTGTGCTGCTCAAACAGGACTGACTTGTAACTAAATGATAACATGCAAAATTGCTGTTGTTAATCAGTATGAAATCATGACATTGATTTATTGGTTTAGTTACTGACACGTGTGTGTGTGTGTATGAGGGAAAGGCAGGAGTAATTGTTAGGAGAAAGCAGTGTTTGGGAGAATACACTTGATGTCAGGGAGTGGGGAGTGAGTAAGCGAGTGAATGTGTGTTAGTGTGAGAATAAGAATGCACAAAACTGCCTTCCAGTATTTAGTTCCAACACAATTCTCTCCCTTTGTGGCAAAGTTATTTTGTCAGTGTGGTTGGTGTTCAGTAAGTATTAAAGTACTGAGGTTAGTATAATTGAATGGAGTCAAATGTCTTACTGGTGAGCATGGTAACTAGGATGGTGCATGTAGGATATTTATTATTATTGCTCAAGCAACCATGTATAAGGTTAATTGAGTAGAGTTCTCAATATTAGGATGCATGTTGTGACAGTTATCTGATGAAATCTGGGTAAGTTTTGGATACAGTTAAGGAAAAACAAAAGCTATTGTATGGCTATGAATTTTAAAATATTGATGATGATGTATTTGTATTTTATTTTACCAAACGCCCAAATGATAATTCCCTTTCTTTCAGATTCCTCCTGCCCCTCCACGGCCAGACTTTGATGCCTCTCGAGAGAAGTTACAAAGACTGGGGGAAGGGGAAGGTAACATGACAAAAGAAGAATTTACTAAGATGAAACAAGAACTAGAAGCGTATGTAAAGCTTGTTCTTTCTTATTCTTTCTTATTCCTTCATCATCAATTTAATACCCACTTTTCCATGCTTGCTTGGGTTGGACATAGTTTGAACCAAATGCCCATTCTGTTGCCAACACTTACCTGTTTCCAAGCAAGATAATAGTTCCTCTGGCTAGATACGATTTTGCAGAATATTTGAAATGCTGCCGCTCCTCCCCATTGGGGGAAATAGCAACTTGGAAGCAAGTGAGGGTTGGTAACAGGGAGAGCATCCAGCTGTTTAGAAACTACTTCAGTAAGTTCTGTTTGACCCTTACCAACAGGGCAAAGTGCATATCAAAACAATGATGACGAGGATCTGATATGAAAGTCAATTGAAAGTGGGTGTGAAATTGTAACCTCTATGTTTGGTTTATGATGAGAAAATATGTGACATTCCTCATATTGCTCTATCACCTCATATATACGCTTGAGGTCCAAATATCGTTTATTCTTTTGCTGATTCCAGTCATTCGACTGTGGTCATGCTGGCTACTGATATTTATGGGTTTTAGTCAGTTATAGTGACCCTATTGGTTTGGCTGTTAGATTCAAGGTTTTAAAATCATAGCACATTCTGTCATTGGGCAGATGATTCAGCTGAAGCTAAATGGGTTGTGTCTACTGCAGAGTGACACCTCATAAACTATTAGCCCCAAATTATGAAACTCAAGTTGCCAACAACCCTTTGTGGCTACGGTACACTGGATGATGGTGATGATGATGACTATGATGACTGATTCTAGTATTTAATTTGTTGTGGTAAGATATGTCAAGCTGAGTAAAATTGACCATTCATGCATACAGGCAAGTTCTTTATGGCCCATATCAGCACCTTGTAGATGGCACTTGTGCTGGTGCCATGTAAATAGCATCCGGCACACTGTAAAGTGGTTGGTGTTAGGAGGGGCATCCAACTGTAGAAATCATGCCAAAACAGACAAATGAAGCCTTCTCGCTGACCAGCTCCTGTCAAACTGTTCAACCTATGCCAGTATGGAGAACGTGTTAAATGATGATGGGGATGGTACTTATTTTATTGATCGGTCAAATGGCCTGGGTTTTATTTTTTGGCATAAAGGGATGCAACTTAACATGCCAAAGCACATGCACTTCTGCACATTTGTTATTGGTTAACCTGCATCTTCTATACAAGATACTTGTCCAAAATGCTGCTCTTGTGTGATTAATCAAGAATCACTTGGTTTGCAAAGTAAATTTCTTGACCATATGGTTACACCTCTCTTTATTTGACTTTCATGTATTTTAAATTGTCAAATACTTAAGGAATAACTAATTAACAATTGCTTTTAATGACAATTAGGAATAATAGTTTCAAAATATTGATTTTTAACAAATAACCAGTTTTACAGTTATTGATCTCTTTAGAATATCCATTTCTATATTGAGGTTTTTGTATTGTTTTTTTTGCAGTGAATACTTAGCTACGTTTAAAAAGACTGTTGCTATGCATGAAGTATTTTTACAAAGATTAGCTGCTCACCCAACACTTCGTGGGGACGTAAATTTCCAAGTCTTTCTGGAATACAGCCAAGATGTAAGTTCCCTCAAAATTTATTAATTTCATCAGAATTTTAATGCAACTGTTTATCTTTTTTTTTTTAAGTAGCAACAGTGTTGTAGTAAAGTTAATTATTTGTTCATTTTATGTCCATCTTTTTTTTTATGTTAGCCAGGGTTGGGCAAATGTGTATTGAGTTATTGTTTTGCAATCTGTTCTCCTTTCTATGTATCTTTCAAAGTGCAGAGCTAGAAAGCAATTTATTTACAAGGAATGTTAACAAAAATCCCTTTTTTTTCTTATGTGCAATGCTTCTGCAAGAATGAAGACTGCAACTATTTTCATTGACACACACACATATATGCATATATGAATGTACATATTCATACAACTGGTTTCCATAGAATTTTCAAGTAACACAAGGCATTGGTGGGTTACAAAGAAACTTGCCCAAGACACCACACTTTGAGATGGAACTTAAGACCATGTGATAACAAAATGAACTCCATACCCTCCTGCCGGCACCTAATTATCCACTTTGTAGTCTTTTTATCTGTGGAGTCACACAGCTTAGTTGTTAGGGTGTTGCGTTCAGGGGTGTAATATTGTGGTTTCAGTCCCTGCACCTGATGGTCATGCATTGTGTTCTTGGGCAGGACACTTCATTTCACATTGCTCCACCATCTCATCCAGTGGGGAGTATATCTGCCACAACCGTTGACCTGTTTTTGATTCTCTTATCTAAATTAAAACACTGTTGCATGATCTATTTTGTTTGTTCTTTTAGTTTTCTGCCTTCTGGATAATGGTTTGTAATATTTAGGAATTAAATTTATAACCTCCAGTAAACCTCCAGTGAAAAACCCTGATTTTAGCTAAATGACACAAATCAGCTCCAGAATATGTTTAACATTCTTGATTACGTC
Source organism: Octopus bimaculoides (assembly GCF_046866305.1). Lineage (NCBI taxonomy): Eukaryota > Metazoa > Mollusca > Cephalopoda > Octopoda > Octopodidae > Octopus > Octopus bimaculoides. The sequence goes on along the minus strand of NC_142933.1, from coordinate 119,340,721 downwards.
ATTATCTCCAGTGTATTTTTAGAATATATTATTTTATATTTTAGCTAAGTGTCAGAGGCAAAAATAAGAAAGAGAAACTTGGAGGTTTTTTCAAGAGCATTACAAAATCAGCTGATGAGGTTCTTCTTTCTAATCAAAAGGTGAGTATTTTCTTTGCTTTAATTAGGTTATAGGAATATGTGGGGTTTTTTTTCTGTTTTCAATTATTCTGCATTTTGATATTACTAAATTGTTCATTTGTAATAATGTTGAATATTAGCAATACTAAAATAGATCATTCCATAGGTCTTCAGATTACAGGATATCATACGGCAAAGAGTTGCAATTTTAGGCAGTTCAGTTCAGCACTTCCCAACCAAGGTTCCAGGAGTCACTATAGTTTCCACTAGAAAGTATTTTAGGGTTTCCATGCAGTCACTGTTTTCTACAATTCGCTATGGTTCCCAAGAGAAGTCATTAAAGGTTCCTCAAGGAATAATTATAATAGGCTAATTATATACCATTCTTTAATCACTTTAATTCTTTGTTCATAATTTTATGATTCACTCATGGTGTATTCATTAAGGTAGGAAAATCTTGCCATCAATAGAGATAGGGAAGGTAGGAGACCCTTTAAGAAATAAACAAAGCCCTGGTGAAGACAATAGTTTTAAAATCTTTTTTGTGGCATCCAATGGATTTGTTACAAAGTTATCAAAGACTTCGTTTTATGATGAAATATAACTTTGTGAAAGAGAAAGAAAAAAAATTAAATTTTTTTGGAATGATTCTCTGAGACAAGGAATACATTCCAAAGGTTCTCCAAGAGTAAAATGGTTGAGAAACTGGTTTAGTTCAATTATTTTTTGTGTGGGATATAATAAAATACAATTTAAGGAAAAAACCTAATTGTGGCTTTTCTCTCATCGAATGTTTGTCCCTTTAGAACATTGTATTGTAATATTTCATAAGAAATATTTCATATGTGAAAATAAAATGTAAAAGGGCAAGTAGAAGCAATCCTATTTAATATGAATTACTTCAGAGTTGGCATCAGTTTGGGCATCTGGTTGTAAAAGACTACTATAAGAAGTCTTGTACAACAGACGCCAGCATGGTAAAAATTATGATGATCATTGATATTTGTTTGTTAGCATGAGATGGAAAATGATGTATTTATCTATTTCTTAATCATTTTAGGATGTAGATGACTTTTTTGAACAACAGAAAACCTTCCTAGTGGAGTACCATGTAAAGATTAAAGATGCAGCCACCAAAAGTGACCGGATGACTAAAACACATAAAAGTAAATCTATTTTGATGATAATCATTTTTGTTTATTGCACTTGAGACCTGTGTTTCTCAGGTGGAAATTAAAAAAAAAATTTTTTTTAGTCAGGTGGGAGGGCAGTGCCCCTAGGTCCTTTACTGAGCTTCGGGGACTGGTGAGAGGGAAGTGTCCTCAAACCAGAGATTAGCGTGATTGCTGACAACAGAAAGTGCCAGCTGGTGGTGTTAAATCAAGCAACAGATTAAGTTTACCATAGAGAGAGCTTTGGTAATTTTCAGATGCTTAAAGTAGATATGGGAAACAAATGCCAAATTTCAGAATTGCTGCTACTGATTTAGAATTGTAAATGTCCTGTCAATGATATTATTAAAGTTGTTAAATGACTAACTATGTATAACTTGTAAAAAAAAAAAAAAAAAAAAGAAAGAATTACAAATTAATGTTGGGTCGATTTGTATTTTTACGTACATCCTTGTCTGTGTTATTAGTCACTAGGTGTTTCCGGTCTTATGATATATACTCTCGTCCTGGTGACCTGGCCCAAGTTGATCAAGTCTAGGCTTGTGTTGAGGTGGCATTCTTCTAACTCTGCTGGTTGCCTCTTTTTTAGTTAGAGCCAATTAAATGCTTTGTCTACAGCTTCTGGAAAATTGATGGCTCTTTTTCTGTTTAATCTTATAATGCCCAGGGTTCCATTGGGAGCGACCCATCAATACTTGACTGCTCATCTCTTCTGGCAAGCACTTTGTCCTGTAACAATCCTCTGTCAACTCTTGGTACTTCTGTTGCACCTCTTTCTAGAGTCTGGTATCTCTGATAAGATGTGCCACTTTTTTCCTTTAGAAACAAACATGATATTTGGTCACAACAAGGACTGCTTCTCCAGATCAGCTCCTATCATCTGGTTATGTGCAACTCTTTCTTTCTCTTACTAACAATGATACTCATCATGTTGATTGCCTCGGTGAAGTTCTTGAGGATTTGGTTATATTTGCAGCAATAGTGTCCTTTAGCTATTAACTCTGTGTAACTTGTATTGGCAAAAAAATGAAAAAGAATAAAGAAAGAATTAGGAATCTCAAGTAATTAAAAAAAAAAAAAATGTTGAAAACAAACATTAAGTGAAATAAATCTTGGCATAAAATTCAGATACCAGAATAGATGTATTCAAATATTTTTCTCAAATTTTCAGCAATTCATTTAAATGCAAACTTCTTTCTTTACCAGATGTTGCTGATTGTTACATACAAATTTCTTCTGGATTTGTCCAGATTGCAACAATTGAAAACACAGAATTGGAAAAGTATGTTAAACGAAACAAATTTTGAGTTTCAACTGAATTACTATTTATAAAGATTTTGATTTTAAAAAAAAAAAAGATCATGTGAAAAAATTTTAATTCTGGCAATTTTGTTTTTCTCCTATCATAAATTTAATGTTAATTTTATTCTCTTTGTAAATTTGTGACTAAGTGGTTTAGTTTACATTATTACTACTCAAAAAATTAACATAATTACTTCCTCTCTGTTTAGATGCAAATAAGTTGAACAGATATTTGACATCTTATAAAACTTATATTTATCAAACAAATGAGGGAGCTTCTATACAGTCATTTGACCTGCTAGAAATAGCAGCCAAATCACACCTGCTTTAAAAAATGGACTCACTGACCTATGTAGTCCCTAATATACCATAAGAGCGGACGGTCACAGTTGAAACTCCTTTAGCCACATATGTCTATTCGATCAGAGACCGACCGAGAGTCAAACAGCTTAGTCTTCTACAGTCACCGTTGCCTCAGCATCATTATTGTTTTTATGCTTTTTTCCATGCTGGCATGGGTTGGATGATGCCTTGAGGCAGTATTCTTGGATCTGGTGTCCCTCTTGATGCTAACCCTTGTTTTCAAGTAAGACAGAATACTCCTCTGGTTTCCACATGCCAAAACCATCAAGCTGTAGGACATGTCACCAGTGCTCAAGCAGTGACAATCCAGAGACAACTGGAGAAACATAAATGACAGGCGTGTGTCCAGTTTCTATCTACTGAATTTCACTCACAAGACGTTGGTCACTCCAAGGCTATCGTAGAAGACACTTAATCCAAGGTGCCCACAGTTTAATTGTACTGAAATCCTATGGTTGCAAGGTGAACTTCTTAACCACACAGACATACTAGTTTGTTGATAACGACTTCAGTCAAATCAATTTGGAATTTAAGCCAAATATCTGTTTGGTTAATTAAGGTCAGTATTTAGATATGTTAGAGAAGTTTATCTATTTCTGAGTTTCAGTTCATTCTTGTCTAGTAGAACTCAATATGTTCTTTTACTTGTTCAGTCTTTGAATTGTGGCCATGCTAGAGCATCTTTTTATATTTGGAATCATTATCATCGATTAATGTCCGTTTTCCATGCTGGCATGGGTTGAACGGTTTGACTGGAGACTGGCAAGCCAGGAGGCTACACCAGTCTCTAATCTGATCTGGCTTGGCTTCTACAGCTGGATGCCCTTCCTAACGCCAACCACTCCAAGAGTGTATTGGGTGCCTTCTATGTGCCACTGGCACTAGAGCCAGTCAGGCAGCACTGGCATCGGCCACAAAACTTTTGGTTGAGTCTAATACATTCTTCATCATCATCATCATAGTCTACTGAAGATGAATGTCTGAGATATACAGCAATAATTATCTATTCACCCAAGTGAAATTTTCCCTTAGGTGAATATTGAAGTTTGAAGCATTCAGTTACTGGTCTGGAAATTGAAATGTACTATAAGCTATTTAGACTCTGAACTATTTCTCTATATCCCTTGGATTACTGGATTGGCTTACTTGGATAAATTGTAAAATTTGTATTGTCTGTAACATATATAGGTAGATAGAAAGACACACACACACACACACACATTCTAATTATCTTTTTTTTTTAATCTTTTTATTGATTAGAATTTTCACTCGGTTAACTGAAGCCTTAGAGAAAGCAAGAGTAAGTTCAACCTTTTCTTATTTTAAACTTTATTTTCGCTGGCCTAAAATTGATCCTGTGTGGTTAGCATCCTCAGTTTCTCAAAGTATTAAAGTTCCGTCTTTACTTCCATGACTCAAATTGTGGTAGAGCTCTCCCCTGTGTTTTCAGCTGCTGGATAAATAGTGTTGTGTACCTTCAGGAAAGGTTCTCTGAGTTACCTAACTGGATTTGACATGAATGCCTCCCAGTGTATCTATTCAGTCGTCTGGCTGTGAGTGTGCTGGCCTGGGTTGGCCAAGTGTTTTGCCATTTGCTGCATTCCCTCAACATCTGATATACACAACAGCTGGAACAACTAACAAAGTCAGTTGCCTTTAGTGTAGTTGTTATGGTTGAGTGCATATGGATACCTTTTACACTATCAGCCATTTTATATCATGGATTGGATGTACTGTGTCATTCACTGCCCCTAGGGAGGTTATCTAATGGATACCCTTCTATCTTGTACATTTTATGTTATTGCTCTTCTTGACAAACTTCTTTTATTGCAGCTTTGTAAGTCTTATATCTCACACTATCATCATTTTACCTCTGTTTTCTCTGCTGGCATAGTTGGATGGTTTGATAGGATCCATCAAGTCAGAGACCATGCCTTCAATATTTCAGTTTTGGTATGATTTCTATCGCTGGATGCTCTTCCTATCACCAACCACCACACAATATATTGGGTTTTTTTAAATTTTACTTTTGCATGGCACTGGCACTAGGGGTCTTGACCTTTTACTCTCAAGATTAAAATGCCTTCACAACTGAGAAGAATAGAAGAGACGACGATGACTAACAATTGAAATTTTATCAGTGAAATATATTTTCTATATATTTGCAGAAACTTGAAGGACGAGTGGCATCAGATGAAGATTTGAAAATTAGTGACACATTGCGTTATTATATGAGAGATTCTGCTGCTGCTAAAGATCTGCTGTATCGCCGATCACGGGCGCTTGCTGACTACGAACAGGCCAACAAAGCGTTGGATAAAGCTAGAACAAAAAATAAAGATGTTGCTTTGGTAAGTTGAGAATTGTTCTGTTGCAAAAAAAAAAAACAAGAAATTAATTATAATTAGAAGTGGATTTTTTTCTAAAGAAATCTTTACTCAGTTTTTAGCATATTTTTATTTTAATGCAAACTACTTTATTATTATCATTATGATTATTATAATGAATCTTTTTCCCTTCCTTCAATTTTGTTTCTGAGTGTCTTCCCAACACCTAAGACAAAGAAACTCAGTGTTTCTTTGGCTAGGCCATTAAAATAAACACATGAGATTGTTCATTTACAAAATCAGATAAAGTTATGTGGGAAAAGAACATAATTTACATAGAACATAATTGTTCTCACAGATTTACTGTCTGCCAGTAAATCTGTTGAAAGTTAAGATGAGAGTGTTAGGCAAGGTCTGAGTGAAGGGCTTACTCTGAGATTGAAGAAGGCCAGCTAGGAAAATACGATAGCAGTCAGGGTATCCTAGTTATGTCTGGTCTCTATAAGTAGCCCTTAGAGGCATCCCACCTTTCAGGGAAATTTTCTTTGTTTGGATTTTTTTTCTTGTTTTTGTTATTTCTATCATTTACATATTTTTTTTTTAATCTCACATTGTTGTCCTGTACTATCCTTGATCTTTTTGTCAACTCTTGTGACTAGCAAAGATAAAATTATTGTATTTTGTTCTTGTAATATTTATCAGGCTGAAAAGAACCAATTGCAAGCTTTTGAAAAATTTGAGAAAATATCAGACAATGCTCGGAAAGGTAAGAAAATAAATATATATTTTATAATTTTGTGCACATTTTGTTTTTGTATGAACACATAAAGTCTAATCTGGTATACTTTTATTTTTCTTTATTCAGAATTAACAGAATTTAAGACTCGGAGGATAGCTTACTTTCGGAAGAATTTTGTTGAACTAGTTGAATTAGAACTAAAACATGCAAGAGTGAGTATTGCATAAAATCATATATTTCATTTGATATAAAGTTATATGACATCTGTAACAGACCTGTAACCTACTTGTTGGATTTGTTAACTGAAAGTATAATTTCAGATTTAACCCCAAATATTCTCTTCCTGTGCTCATAAAGAAGCTCGGTTTCAGGTTATTTACTGTAACTAACAAATGGCTGAGTATAACATCAATAAATTTATGTAGACAATATAAGTTCTGAGCTCACTATAATTATCTTCCTCATTATTTCATGTTCATGCCTGCATAAGTTAAGCAAGCCTTCTCTAGTACAGCGTTTTACCACTCAGTGTAGTTCTTATGAATATTATCTATCCATAAAATACTCTAAGAAACATAGGTATGAATTTGTAGGTGCTAACAACTGAGTTTTATTAAACCTTTTGTTACAATATTGCTCTGCTTTTTGTTTCAATAAATTTTGAATAATTTAGTAAAACAACTTTGTTATTATTAAACTGGTGTTTGGAATATAAAGTAACATTTTGATGGAAGGCTTTCATTTAGATTTTGTGTCAGAACAAGGACCAGTTTCAGGTGTAATTGGTAGTGAAAGGGTTAAGAAGCTTGCTCTGCAACCACATGGTTTCAGGTTCATGCTCACTGCACAGCACCGTGCCAGTGTCTTCTACTACAATCCTGGACCAACCAGTGTTTTGTGAGTGAATTTGGTAAGCAGAAACATTAGGAAGTTTGTAGTGTGTGTGTATAGTCAAATCAAATAAAATGAACATTAACAATAACAAACAACATGTGGACATGCACATGGAATGTATTAGATTGATGCTTGGTAAGAAGGGTTGTTGATGTTTTGAGCATAACTCTTTGTCGGAAAGGAAAATAGAAAAGTCCAAAGAAGGAAAAAAAATCACCCACAGCATGTGTGTAGTTACATTGCTGAAGTGACCAGAAGTGTAACAGAAGCAACAAAGTGACTTAAAGGCCAAGAGTTTTGTACGTCATATGAATGATATAATGTATGCTAACTTCCCGCCCTCTTATGCTTCCAAATTACCATTCCTTCCTCTCTACCAAATTGCTTCTGTCGCTATACATTTCTCACCCTCCCCATCTATTATGTCCTTCTCTGAACTCCTACACTAATAACCTACCCACATTGATAGGGTTTCCCTTCTTCCTCATCCTTCACCTGTCTTTTGTATTACTTTTGCTGTTTTTCACCCACTCAGCACCCACTCCTTCTTCACCTACTCCTTCCTCACCTTCTCCTCAACTCCTGTCATTGATCACTTCTCCAACTCCATGACATTCACCTCTACACCATTGCACCCTTCCAGATCCCATGACCTCTACTCTTTTTTTACCCTCCATCCACCCCAATCTTTGCTCATCTTAAGAAGTGCATCTGGCGTAGAAACCATGTCATTGGACTATGATGCAGTCCTCCAACTCTGCCAGAGCCTGTCAAACTGTCCATCCCATGCAACTTCACGGTTGCATTGGATGGACATTAAAAGTTTATGACGTTGCTGGTTGTATGTATATCAAAGCATGAATGCATGTATGTATGTATGTTTTTGTTATATAGACATTAGGTGAGAGCTAGATGTGCTTAGAGGAATTGGAGCTAAAACTCTGATTTCTTTATCCAGGACTAGGTCCACGGCATCAATAGTGGTTTATAAGAGAAATCCAAAGTGAGCTGATATGGAGGTAGTGACGCAGATAAACAGGATTAGGTTTGACACGTATCTGTGTGTGTGTGAAGCCTAATTGTATTTACCTGCATCACTACCCCCTTCCTCCCCTCGCCTCTCTCTCTCTTATATATATATATATATATAAAAAAAGCACCTTTTGAGCATTGCAACTTACAGAGTCAATGTGGCTGATGCTGGTGTCGTGGAGCAAGCAATCTGTGCCGGTGGCATGTAAAAATCGCCTTTCGAGCGCTGGGACTCTGGCAATGACAAATGACAGAGAGCTTTGGCAATATGCTGTGCTTGAGAAGAAAGATCCATCAAGCTCAGTGAAATCATAGTCGTGGTAGATACTGGTGTCATGCAACTGGTACCCGTGCTGGCAGCATGTAAAAGCACCCATTACTCTCTTGGAGTGGTTGTCATTAGGAAGGGCATCCAGCCATAGAAACCATACCAAATCAAACTGGAATCTAGTGCAGCCCTTCAGCTTACCAGCCCTGGTCAAACTGTCCAACCCATGCCAGCATGGGCAATGGACATTAAATGATGATATATATATATATATATCTTGCATTTTTTACTTGTTTGTCATTAGACTGTAGACATGCTGGAGCACCATTTTGAAGAATTTTAGTGAAACAGATCAATCCCAGTATTTACTTCTTGCTTTTTTTTTTCAAGCCTGGTACTTACTTATTGGGTCTCTTTTTGCTGAACCACTAAGTTACAGGAAATAAACACATCAACACTAGTTGTCAAACAATGGTGGGGGACAAACAAAGACATACACATACAACAAGCTTCTCTCAGTTTCTGTTTACTAAATCCACTCACAAGGCTTTGTTCAGCCCAAAGTTATAGTAGAAGACATTTGCCCGAGGTGCCATGCAATGGGACAGAACCCAGAATCATAGAATCCTCTGAAACTAGAGCTAGGTGATAACGATAATGACTAACTTATTTGGTCTTAGATTGGTGATGCTATTTAGTTTCACATGAGTTAATCTAGCAATGAGGGAAGCTCCTTTGAACTTAAGGCTTTAATAGTAAATTGTCCAGGATCTTAACTGCTGTTATCTTCTGTCACATCTTAATGATATACCTCAGGTCTATTAAATCTATTAGCATTGAATATGTTGTTTTGTTTTTTTCCCCCCCAGGCTCAGCTCCAGTTGTTGAAGAATTGTATTGTTGCTATGAAAGAAGAATCTTAATCAAATGAAAGATCTTTTGAAAAATGTGGACATATATATGAAAAGTTTATATTCTGAACAAAAAGCCCCCCCCCCCCCCCTCTCTTTTCTACTTCATGGTGAATTCAGTATCATGTAGTCTTCAAAATTCTCTCTTCATGAATAATTTCTAAGCAACCTGTGTTCCAGATTCCTGCAGCAAAGGTAACAGCAATAAACACGAACGTTTCTCCTAATATTTTTTAACCCTGCTGTTGAACCTTGACCATAATTATGCCCCGTGGTGGTCATTGTATATAACAAACCAAGGTGTTCACTCTGTATATAAAAAGTTTCTTCTCTTTCCAACAAAGAAGGTTTGGGGGCAGGGTCTAGTGTTGGAGGATAGTGATAATACTAATAGGTGTGTAGTGGTGGCAGCAGTGTCAGTGGTGTTTTGGTTATTATTGGAAGGGTCTCTTGTTACAGTTGTGTCTGAAAATATTGACTGCTTTTGCTACTAGATGGGTTATCTTTCATTTTACTTTCACTTTTGAAACTAATGGAAATCAAAACCACACCAGAATGCTTTTGCTGTTAGCTGTGATTCTTTTTTTTTTTTTTTTTCTTCTCCAAATCCATCTTTGAAATTAAGTGCAATTTATTTCATGTTAGGGAAACTGGTTTGGGTTTTTTTTTTAATTTTGTCTTTAAAAAGGATTTTTTAAATGAAGAAAATATTTTTGTTAGCTTATCACTGCTGCTGCCCCCACATCTTTGATCCTTCCATTTTTGTCATTGCCCAACTGAAATCTAAATTGGCCATATTCTTCATTAGGAAGCGCCTGTTTCCATGACAACATACTAATAAGCATCATAAGTCTTTATTGTTATTGTCATATTTAAAGAAGAAATGTATTGTCTTCAAAGATAAAAGATTTTAATATTGCTTTGGCTTAATTTAAAAAAAAAAAAATTTAGTTTCTGTAATGAAAAAGGAGCCAAAACTTTGTGAATAACCTACTTGTTAAAGTACAAAGAATAACCTACTTGTTAAAGTACAAAGAGGTGTGCATCATTCTCTGTGACTTAAGTACACTTTTCATTCTATTTTCTTTACTTTCTAATGATTTTTTTTTTTCTTTTTGGTTGATCGTTTCTTAAAATTTCTTTACAAAATCAGTAAAAATAGTTTGACATTTTTTGTGTCATTAAAGTAAATTGATCCATCGACCATTGCTAACCTCTCCCTGCATATATTCTCTTTCTCTGTCTCTCGTTATTTATCCTCTTGCGGAATCTTTGGTCACTCTTCCAGGACTTCATTCTAAAAGTGATTACCTGACAAATTATTCAAGTTAGATATTTTACTGAAATAAAATTTTTTGTAAGAATTTTTTATTTTTTTATTTATTTATTTTTTTTCATTTTATTTTAATAAAAGAGACAAATGTAAAAAACATGTTCCTTGGAACACTTTAAAGTAGGAAGGATGTAGATTCTATTGAAAAACTGTTTTGTACACTTAACATCATTTTAAAACATTGATGTATGATTTTGGGGAGAGGAGGTGAAAATGACACAATCAAAAATGCAAATTTTGGTTAAATCAAGAAGTGTGATGGTGGTAGTAATAAGTGTTACTTAAATAAATTTTAAAAAATCATTAAAAAAAAGATTTATTTTTCTAAACTCTCTACAGAGCTAGAAGTGCTTTTGTCAATCATTTCACTATTTTATTCAATAAGTTGAGCTGCGTAAATTCCTCTGAGGTTCTGTTCTACATTTCTGCTGGTTCATTTTCGTTAAAGAAAATATCAATGAATCAGTTGTAAAGGTGTTATGGAATAGGGAAGTAAAATTCATTCTAAGATGTCATAACCTTGTAACCTTTTCTAGTTGTATTAATTATAAATTAATGTAATTAGAAAACACGCACATGTTTGTATAGACACAGATTTTTGCCATGGTCTGAATTTAATAACAACAACAAAATATGTGAATTACTCACGTGGAGGAATTAATTGAACGAAAAGCTTGCTCCGGACTAATTTTATTATTTCCAAAATTTTAGATTTTTTTGTTAATTTCACTCCAATTGCTCAATAATTTCTCTGCTACCACCGCCACAACCTTTAGATTTTTTTTTTTTTTTTTTTTCTGTGTATTTTTCAAGGTTATGTTTCTAGTCACAAATGCTGCTTGAAATTAAAACACAAATGAGTAACTAAGATGTGTGAGATATTTATCAAAAGGCAGCTTTATTATGCAGCAGTAAACATATTTTCAATCTTTATCCCTCCCAATGATGGTAAGAGAAATTGGAAGAAGAAAAAAAAAACAAGAAGCACTAATGAAATAAAAGCAATTAAAGAAAAAAAAAAAGAAATGAAAATGTTGGCTTGTCCTGTTTTTGTTTCATGTTCCTTTCACTAATTTGATGAAGTTTTGTTTTTATTTCTTTACTTTTCATCACATATTTTTTGTATTTGAAAAACAGTTTTCCTTGTAGATTCTTATAAGTATTTTTTTTCTCTCTCTCAATCCTGTTTGTTGCTGTTCAACTTCAGGTTAACCATTATTTCAGCTGACTCGGGTCTTTTATTCAAACATACAATTTATGTCAACGTGTTGCCATCTGGTTTCACCAGTCCTCAGTCGAATCGTCCAACCCATGCTAGCATGGAAAGCGGACGTTAAACGATGATGGAAAATGAACATAAAAGTGATAAGTTATCTACATTATCTAATGTACACTTTTTTTTTTTAAGGTGATAGTGTGATTTGTGACGGAGATGGGATGCTTGAACGGAGACGAGTAGATTTGTGCTGCATCCAAGAAGTAAGATGGAGAGAAGGATCCGCGAGGTTCCTCACTGGCAAAGAACACAGGTATAAGATTTTCTGGGCAGGGAACACTGACGGGGTCGGGGGCGTGAGAATACTCCTAGCAGAGAAATGGGTTGATAAGGTAAACGAGGTAGTCAGAGTACTTAAGATTAGACCAGTGCTTCATAGATTAGCTACTATCGTCTTGGCCTATGCCCCTCCACCGGGGCTACCGGATGGGCTGAAAGACCAATTCTATGACACCCTCCTGCAAACTACCTCATTGACGAATGACAGGGACCTTTTCTTTGTGGCTGGTGACTTCAATGGTCATGTTAGACGTCGTGCAGGTGGCTTACATGGAGGCTATGGCTTCGGTTCCTGCAATGAGGAGGGAACCAGACTGCTGGAGTTCTGTGATGCAAACGATCTTATGGTTTGCAATGCCAACTTCAGGAAACCTGCCAGTCACCAAGTCACCTCCCATTCCGGTAGACACTCTAGCCAAATCGACTACATCCTCGCCAGAAATAGGGAAAGAGGGCAGCTTATAAATGCCAAAACCTTCCCTGGCGAAGAATGTACCCCTCAATACAGATTAGTAGTTAGCGACTTCGGGATCAAGGCAAAAAGGATACCCAGAAGTAGACCGGCTTGGAGGAGAAGGGTTTGGAAGCTTAAAGACCCTGCAAATGGTCAGAGATTTAGAGACATACTACTTGAAGCATTTGACAAAATAGAAGGGGATATAGCATACAATGTGGAAGACAACTGGAGGTTTCTACAGGACAACCTGCTGAGAACCACCGACCAGATCTGTGGCTGGCATAAAGTCCCCTCTCGACCCAAAGTAACGTGGTGGTGGAACAATGTGGTTGACAGGGCTATTAGACAAAAGAAACAGGGATGCTGATGTTTAGGTTTTTGTAGGGAAAACACAAACTAAGAATGATAGACAAAATTACTTTAAGGATTCTTCTAAAGGAGGAAGATACTATAGAAAAAACATAATTGTAATCAATAAAGTTTGAAGTGTAAAAATATTAGAATTGACAGGTTGTGTGAGAGACTGGAGGTAGCATGTGAGGATCTTTGCTAGAAATCACAGGCATATTCCTCATAAGCTAAAGTGAATCTATTGCTAGCATCTCAGAAATAAGTTGGTTTAAAATATTGAAGCATGGCCTATCAGAAAATGGTGATATTGATATGATGATTTTATATTTGATATGTGTTTTAATCTAGAATGCTACATGCCAGATGCTTTGGATAACCTGGAATAAAATTACTTGGGTCACCTAAGTCTTTTGAAGAATGGAGGAGTGGAGTGCACCACTGAAATAGAAATTTGGAGTAATTGATTCACAGTTGTTAACAAATGACATGACAACTAATAAAATTTTGTTTTTCTGTTTGGATGGGAACTGATTTGAGGTAGGATTTTATGGAGGGATGGTTTTTTTCCTATACCCCAACCTCACCTAGTTTTCGAGTAGGGGATTTTTTCTATTCTATAGATTTTTGAAAGTGCAGTATGATTAGTTAAGAAATGCAAGCTCTGTCATTGTTTCACTCAAATGGTAACATGCATGCCATGAAATATCAACATTCACACAGATATACACACACTCACACAAATGTATAATGGGTTTTTCACAGTTTCTCTCTACTAAATTTACCCATAAGGCATTAGTTGAGGCTAGAAGATAAAATGTTGCACAGTGGGACTGGACCTCAAACCATGTGGTTGTGAAGCAAACTTCTTACCCAAACAGCCTTGCTGGGTCCTTAAATATGTAAAAAATAAGCCTGCAAAAACTAAAATTTAATACATTTTCATTTTTGTTTTTTCTGCCATATTCTTATTATCATTGTTTTATCAGTAATGATAGATAAGCTAGTGGAGTAAATAGGAGACAGAAACCAGGCTTTTTGATGTATCATCTTTCTAACCAGATCTGTGTTGTGTTCTTGATAAGGGCAATTAATTTTTAGTGGCCTAATTACCTCAGCTGTAAATAGGTACCATTAATAGTTCACTGATGTTGATAGCAGAGCTTTCTATAATTAACAAGTGTTTTTTTTTTTTTCTTTTAAGCTTATATGTTAACTACTTGTAGGAATATAACTTGGAGAAGGATAATCCATAATAAGCTGGCTTGCATTAGATAGTGTCTCAAGCACTTACTTGGAAACCCCTATAAGTTATAGGAAGTATGATTGTGTTTCAAGGAGCATGAAAGCACTACATTAAAATGAACTTCAATCTTGCTTGCTTGCAATGTTACACAGCCAAACCGGCGCTTAATAGGAAAATGCTTTGAAAGTAAAGTGCTCCTAAAATGTGAATACAAATGGAATAAAACAAGTTTCATGTGAATTTCACCAGTGGTTATTGGGATATTCAGGGTTTTGTGGGTATAAATACCCAAAATGGTGCATAATGGGAAAATACTCCAGAAATAACTTAACCTTGGAAGGGAAGAAACTAACATTTCCATTAGATACATTATGATGAGCAAAATATTTTTAAGTGAAAATGACTTTAAAAATACAGTATTTCATAAAAGACCCATTCATAACCTCAGTGCGAAATAGTTTTTTTTCCTTAGATTTCTTTTGAGTGCATTCAATGTATCTCACCCCCAAAGATTTGGCTGCTATTTCTAGCACGCCCTGCTACCACGTAGCAGCTATTTGTGATAATGGACCTGAAATACCTGTTACGTGGTTGCAGGGCGTGCAAAAAATAGCAGCCAAATCTGTCTTTTTCTCTTCTTCTGGGGAAAAGAGCCATTTATGCTTGATTTCATTGAAAGTATGTGAAATAACCTGGAAAAGAAAAAAAAACCCATGAAACAAAACTCCGTTGCTTGGAAACTGAGACTTTCCTGGAACCTTGAATTATTGGTGATCCAACGGGTCACAGGTAGTCTAGTATCTATCTATCTATATATATATATATATATATATATATATATGCATGAGGATATTATTGTTTGTGGTTTAACATACATAAAAAACCCATAAAGGTAAACATTATCAATCAATAATTAAGGGTACTAACAGGTAGAGCCAGCACACTAACATAACAGTCACAATGACCAAATCATTAGCTTTCACTTTAACACGAAGGTGAAATCGGGCCTGATTTCACCTTTGTGTCTAAATGAAAGCTTGTGGTTTGGTCATTTTGACTACTATGTTAGTGTGCTAGGACTGCCTGTTAGTACCCTTAATTATCAATACACACGCAAACTACCTCCTCGACGAGTGACAGGGACCTTCTCTTTGTGGCTGGAGACTTCAACGGTCATGTCGGACGTCGTGCTGGAGGCTTCCATGGCATACATGGAGGCTATGGCTTCGGTTCCCGCAACGAGGAGGGAACCAGACTGCTGGAGTTCTGTGATGCAACCGATCTTATGGTCTGCAATACCAACTTCAGGGAACCTGCCAGTCACCTAGTCACCTACCGCTCCGGCAGACACTCTAGCCAAATCGACTACATCCTCGCCAGAAATAGGGAAAGAGGGCGGCTTATAAATGCCAAAACCTACCCTGGCGAAGAATGTACCCCACAACGTAGATTAGTAGTTAGCGACTTTGGGATCAAGGCAAAATAGGTGCCCAGAATTAGACAGGCTTGGAGGAGAAGGGTGTGGAAGCTTAAAGACCCTGCAAACGGACAGAGACTTGGAGACAAGTTACTTGAAGCATTTAACGAAATAGAAGGGGATATAGCATCATACAACGTGGAAGACAATTGGAGATTTCTGCGGGACAACCTGTTGAAAGCCACCGACCAGATTTGTGGGTGGTGTAAGGTCCCCTCCCGACCCAGAGTAACGTGGTGGTGGAACAAGGAGGTAGACAGGGCTATTAGACAAAAGAAACAGGCTTGGAAGGACTGGAAGAACGGTGGTAGCAGGGAATTGTACCAATGTGCCAGAAGGGAGGCTAGGCGACAGGTTTATTTAGTCAGAGGGGAAGCAGATAAGGAAAGATTTGCCAATGTCCGTGACGACCAAAGACTCGAGGTATTTTGTGTTGCAAGACAGTGTAGGAGAGAAATGTGTTCGCATGGATGATGGTACGCTTGCACTAAATGAGGATGCAAAGAAAGAGGTCTGGAGATGCCACTACGATAGATTGCTTAATAAAGAGAATGAATGGGAGAAAGAGAGCCTGCCGTATGTCGACCCAATAGAGGGACCAGCTATCCGAGTTGATAGTACCAGGGTAGATAAAGCAATTAAGAGTATGAAGACCGGGAAAGCCCCCGGCCCATCAGGAATCACTGCAGAGATGCTCAAAATATCTGGCAGTGTTGGCTATAGCCTAGTCACCCGTATTACGAACCAGGTGATACACGAAGGAGTCATACCCAATGACTGGTGTAGCAGCATCATAGTCAACTGCTACAAAGGTAAAGGTGACGCTTTAGATACAAATAATTACAGAGGCATCAAGCTGTTAGATCAGGTTATGAAAGTTACAGAGAGGGTCATAGCCCAACTAATTAGGGAGCGAATCAATTTAGATGAGATGCAGTTTGGGTTCGTGCCAGGTAAAAGCACTACTGATGCCTTATTTCTAGTGAGACAGTTGCAGGAGAAATACCTAGCTAAGGATAAACCTCTGTACCTGGCTTTCGTTGACATGGAGAAAGCCTTTGACAGGGTCCCCCGATCCCTTATCTGGTGGTCAATGAGGAAACTTGGGATAGAAGAATGGTTAGTGAGAGCTGTGTGAGCCATGTACAGAGATTCTGCCAGTAAGGTGAGGGTTGGAAATCATCATCATCATCGTTTAACGTCCGCTTTCCATGCTGGCATGGGTTGGACGATTTGACTGAGGACTGGTGAAACCGGATGGCAACACCAGGCTCCAGTCTGATTTGGCAGAGTTTCTACAGCTGGATGCCCTTCCTAACGCCAACCACTCAGAGAGTGTAGTGGGTGCTTTTACGTGTCACCCGCACGAAAACGGCCACGCTCGAAATGGTGTCTTTTATGTGCCACCCGCACTGAATTCCGGGTAGAGGCCTCCGGGTAGAGGTAGGGGTCCACCAAGGTTCCGTCCTCAGCCCCCTCTTATTTATCATAGTCCTCCAGGCAATCACAGAGGAGTTCAAGACAGGTTGCCCCTGGGAGCTCCTCTATGCTGATGACCTTGCCCTAATTGCGGAGTCACTATCAGAACTAGAGGAGAAGTTTCAGGTGTGGAAGCAAGGTCTAGAATTGAAGGGCCTTAGAGTCAACCTAGCTAAAACCAAAATCCTAATAAGTAGGAAGGTAGATAAAACACAAACCCCTTCAGGTAGATGGCCCTGCTCAGTATGTAGAAAAGGAGTAGGTAGTAACTCTATAAGATGTACCCGGTGCAAGCTATGGACACATAAGAGGTGCAGCAACATCAAAGGCAGGTTAACTAGCAAGTTAGTTTTTGTTTGTGGCAGATGTTCAGGTGCAATAAAGACTGTAAACAAACAGGAAACAACTTCTATCTCATTCCAGGGTGAAAAACTAGAGGTAGTCGATAGCTTCCGCTATCTGGGCGACCAAGTTAGTAGTGGGGGTGGGTGCGCTGAAAGTGTAGCTGCTAGAATAAGAATAGCCTGGGCAAAGTTTAGAGAGCTCTTACCCCTGCTGGCGACAAAGGGACTCTCACTCAGAGTAAAAGGCAGACTGTATGACGCATGCGTACGAACAGCCATGCTACATGGCAGTGAAACATGGGCTGTAACTGCTGAGGACATACGTAAGCTCGCAAGGAATGAAGCCAGTATGCTCCGTTGGATGTGTAATGTCAATGTGAATACCCGTCAGAGTGTAAGTATCTTGAGAGAAAAGCTGAACATTAGAAGCATCAGTTGTGGTGTGCAAGAGAGACGATTGTGCTGGTATGGACATGTGGTGAGAATGGATGAGGATAGCTGCGTGAAAAAGTGCCACACCCTAACAGTTGAGGGAACCCGTGGAAGAGGTAGGCCCAGGAAGACCTGGGCTGAGGTGGTGAGGCAAAACCTTCGTACGCTGGGCCTCACTGAGGCGATGACTACTGACCGAGACCTTTGGGAATGTGCTGTGCGTGAGTAGACCCGGCAAGCCAAGTAAGATCGTTGCCAGTGCCCCTGGACTGGTTCTTGTGTGGGTGGCACATGAGATGCACCATTTTGAGCGTGGCCGTTGCCAGTACCGCCTGACTGGCTCCTGTAGGATTTTGAGCGAGATCGTTGCCAGTGCCCCTGGACTGGCTTGTGCGGGTGGCACATAAAAGACACCATTTCGAGCGTGGCCGTTTTCGTGCGGGTGACACGTAAAAGCACCCACTACACTCTCTGAGTGGTTGGCGTTAGGAAGGGCATCCAACTGTAGAAACTGCCAAATTAGACTGGAGCCTGGTGTTGCCATCCGGTTTCACCAGTCCTCAGTCAAATCGTGCAACCCATGCTAGCATGGAAAGCGGACGTTAAACGATGATGATGATGATGATGATATATATATGCATGCCAATTTGTCACAGTTTTGCTAATCTTCAGATTCACAATCAGTTCTCAAGACAATTAAGACACACCAAATGATAATTTCCAAGGTAAGAAAAAGGGAGGTAAATATGTTAGTTACAGAGAATCACTCTTTCTCTGGTGGAAGATGATAGATTTCAAGAGGAATTCATAACAAGAACTGTGCGACACCAAAACATGTCAAGGAAACACTTCATATCTGAAGGCAGTCAGCTGGCAGAATCGGTAGCACACCCAGCAAATTACTGAGTGGCATTTCATCTGTCTTTATGTTCTCAGCTCAGATTCTGCTGAGGTCAACTTTGCTTTTCATCCTTTTGGGGGTCAATAAAATAAGTACCAGTTGAATCAATTTACCTCCTCCCCCAAATTACTGGCATTGTGCCAAAATTTACTATTGTTGGAGAAAAGCAATGTGAGATTTGCAAAAAGACTGAGAAGTATTGACTTCTCCATATCAAACGCCAAAATAAGCCAAGTAAAATCACTGTTATGCATACATAGAGGCCTGTCCTTTACAGATGACTGTGCCACATAAAAACACTTGTGCTGGGGCTGCTTAAGTGCACCCATCATGCCAGTGACATGTAAAAAAGGACCCAGCACACTCTGTTAAGTGGTTGGTGTTAGGAAGGGCATCCAGCCATTGAAACCCTGCCAAAGCAGAGAATTGGAGTGAGGACAGCTCCTGGTTGACCAGCTCCTATCAAACCATCCAACACATGCTGGTATGGAAAGCATGTGTGGCTAGGTGTAGGCATGGCTGTGTGGTTAACAAGCTTGCTTCCCAACCATGTGGTTTCAGGTTCAGTTCCGATGTGCAGCATTTTAAGTAAGTGTCCTCTGCTGTAGCCCCAGGCTGACCAAAGACTTGTCAGTGAAGTTGATAGATGGAAAGCGAAAGAAGTCTGTCAGGAGTGTGTGTGTGTGTGTGTGCACGCATGTATGTATGAGTGTGTATGCACGTATATGTGTGTGGGTGCTTGTGTATACCCTTGTGTTGATATCATGTGGTGACCCTTGTTGTGGAACATGTGATTACATTGAAGAAGGAGAACAAATTACTTTCAAAGACAACATTTTGAAAATAAATGCAAATATGAATTGCAAATCCAGAAACCTAATTTACTGTGCTTCATGCTCCAAATGCAAAGAATGGTATATTGGTGAAACAGGTCGTGGACTATATGAGAGAGTAAGGGTACATAAACAACAAATACATGGCCCCCTCCATTAGAAACACAACTTACAGTGAACACTTCCAAAAATGTGGGAATTGAAAATTCAAAATATTCCCTTTCTTCAAACTATGGACAAAAAATGAACATTTTCGTAAGGCCAAAGAAGAATACTTTATTTCAAAAATACCAACCAAAACTGAACAAAAGGATAATATCAAAACCACTGGAACTACCATTCCAACAATCCACAGAAAGACACCAACCAAACACTGCATAGGATTATATACCCTTTTATGTACTATTTAATGCACCCCAAAAATTATATGCAGATGTTTTTTCTCTTTTCTCTCTCTCTCTCTCTCTCTCTCTCTCTCTCTGTATATGTATATATGCATGTATGTATAGGTGAATATATATACATATGTATGTGTGTGTGTGTGTATGTGTATACTGGTATGTATACATACATGCACATGCATGTACATACGAGTATGTTAGTACAGTTATGTATGTGTGTATGCATATGCGTGTGTGTATTGAGATATGTATATATATGTGCATGTATATGTATGTATATATGTGTATATATATATATATATATATATATATATATTGATGATGATATATATATATATATATATATATATATTGATGATGATATATATATATATATATAATATATATAGATGATGATATATATATATATATATATATATATATATATATATATATATACACACACATATGTATGTGTATACATATATATATAATTAAAGAGGTAAATTCAGAAACAAGCTATCAGGAGCTTGAAATTCACACCAGAGTCACGCACTTTAAACATTATATTTAAATAAAAATTATCCCCCAAAAAGCTATCTCTACTCATTTTTTCAAATATATAATATAATACTGTACAAAGAACTTACTTTTTCTTTTTCTTCTATATATATATATATATATTAACCTAAGTGTACAGTATCGTATGTCCATTAAGGCTGCTCTTTTGTGCTAGGAATTCAATAAAGTGTTAGGTAACAGTGTATGTAACACTGCACTCATCAGAGGTAGCCATTATGGAATGAAATATGGTGCCTACAATAGCTACCTCTGATGAGTGCAGGGTTACATAGTCAGACTGTTACCCAACACTCCATTGAATCTCTAGTGCAAAACCGATTGGTAAAGTAGCTGCAATGGATATATAATTCTGTACACTTCGATTAATATATTCACTCTATTGACAGATATACCAGAGCATTTTTTTCTGAATTATGGACTTTTAGACGACTTACACACACACACATACATACACACACACACACACACACACACACACACACACACACACATATTGTATGTGTGAGCGTCCGTAAACCACAGTGTTTCCTGTCATTTGACGAGTAACTTTGGAAGTACACTTTTTTTTAACTATGTGTAATATTAGGAAATATATACAATAATTGTAATTTAACATTCCTCAAAATAAAAACTCGTGTTCTCTGGAGGACGATGCAGTTTTGAACACAATACATCGCCCGTTAAAACTAGTCCTATATCTTATCTTTATATGTATCGTATCCACGTATAATGCTACTACTTCGTTTTTCTCCGTTCATTTTTTATTAATTTTCCCGCATTATACACGAGTTTAAGACTATAAGTAATAGTTACCTCCCTTGGATCGACGCAGTTTGTTTGCGATTTGAAGTGGAGAAACCATGAAGGCAGTCATGTCAGAAGGTGTCAAAGCCATTGCTGTGGCTCTCTATCAAGAACGAGGAACTTTTGCCTTCGTTTACAAGTTGGCAAAGAACTTCTGTGAAGCAATAAAAACAAAAGGAATCATCTCGAACACTGGTAAATAACTGAATATAAGTGTATGTATGGCTGTGTGTGTATGTGTATTTATGTATGTGTATGTTGTTGCTTAGCCTCCCCGCCTACTCATGTAGGATCGAGCATACCTGTGAGCAAAAGCATTCCAACCGTGACCATGCCGTATTTGTCGGGTATCTTGAGTCACAGTCTCCCATATATGTACTCCTCCGTTTTTCTTTTCAAATTAGTAGGATATGATTTGAGGGCGATATAGCTGTTATTTCTAGCAGGTCGAGCGACTACGTTCGGCTTGCATGATGTGCGCGTGTGTGTTTTTACCTGCTTGTTTCAGGCAGTGTCTATGTTTTTATCTTCCTATTTTGTCTATCAATAAGTACAGACCTGTCTGTACGTTTCAGTCTTAACATACCGATACACAGTTGAGATGTATTCACGTATATTTATTTACACTCTGTGACATTCCTATCACCAGCTGTTCGCTGGAAATTCATTCATATCGACACAGCCCTCCTCTAACACTCGACTGTATGTTAAGCAGCATTTACATCAATATTCCACATTATAGGACTATTACTTATTACATAACACATCACAAGTTGCAACATACCAACATCCCACATTACGGTAACATTCTCAATAATTTATGGTTCTTTGAAGACGGCGAACTTGGCAGAATGGTTAGCACGCTGGGCAAAATGCTTAGCGGCATTTCGTTCGTCTTTACGTTCTGAATTCAAATTCCGCTGAAATTGACTTTGCCTTTCATCTTTTTGGGGGTTGATAAAATCATTACCATTATCCCCTCCCCTCCCCTGAACTTGCTGGCATTGTGCCAAAATTTGAAATCAATAATTTATGACTTGTGGCCAATGCCGGCGTCACGTAACTGGCACCCGTGCTGGTGGTACATAAAAAGCACCCATTGCACTGTTGGAGTGGTTGGCATTAGGAAGGGCATCCAGCCATAGAAACTGTGCCAAAACAGACGATGGTGCATGGTGCAGCTGTCCAGCCTACCATGCTTCAGTCAGACCATCTAACCCAGACCAGTAGGGAAACGATGATGATGATGACTTCCCAACCATGTGTCTCGGGTTCAGTCCTATTGCACAGCATCTAGGGCAAGTGTCTTCTATTATAGCCCTGAGCTGACCCAAGCCTTGTGAGAAGATTTAGTAGATGGAAACTGAACAGCACCCCTCCATGTAAAAACCACCCATAATGGGTTACGTAAGAAGCACCCATGCTAGGCCACCGATGAAGCACCCACGCTGATGTCATGTAAAAAGTACCCATACTGGGCAGTGTAACAAGTAGTTGTGCAGGCACCATGTATAAAGTACCAATTAAATAGTATGTAGTATACTCTGTAAAGTGGTTGCCATTAGGAAGGGAAATTGAGCCAAAGAAACCAAGCGAAATGAGACTGGAACCTGGGGCAACTGTCCAGCTTGCCATCTCTGGTCAAACCCTCCGACCCATGGAAAACAGACATTAAATGACGATGATGATGATGATGATGTGTGTATGTTTGTGTGTACTCTTGTCTTGACATCATGGTGGTATCATTATGTAAGACAAGTATATCATTCATTTCCAGTCTTCCTGTGAGAAACATCTGGCCTTGTTTGGAAACAGGTGAGGGTTGGTGACAGGAAGGGCATCCAGCTGTAGATAATCTGTCTCTACAAATTCCATCTGACCCGTGCAGTGGGCCTTAAAGGATAATAATGATAATGTTAGTGACAAGAGTAGGGGGGCACATCTGTGGGGAAACATGAATGGGTGGGAAATTCCAGTGGGATGTAAAGTAAGAGAGAAGGATTGTGTTTATTGTGTGTGATGCATGAAGTAAGATACAATTGATGGAATGAAAGGGTAAGGGGCAGGTGTGATGGGTTGTCCAAGATGGTGGCTGTTGTGAAATAAATTGTTCAGAGAAGCTGTTGTTGTTATTGTAAAATAGACTGAGAAGACTGCGTGTATGTTGTTGGCCACTGATTGTGGGATGCTGACGGGTGAGACTGAACCTGAAACTGTGGCTGCAGAGCAAACTTGTTAACCACACAGCCATACCTGCACCAGTATATTTATGGATCTGTGTGTGTGTGTGTGTGTAAGCATGCGTATGTGTGTGTGCATGCGTGTGTGTGTGTGTGTAATGTCTTTCATTAAGCTTCAAGAAGATTTTCTTTAAAGTTTGATAGTTTTGAGAGTGGTGAAATTAGGGAGAATATTTAATTACGGGCAGAATAAAATATCAACTTCATGTCTTCTACCTTCTTGATGATGTTTCATCTCTGCTTTAGTATTCTATGTCTCCAGGCATTTTGCCAATCAGAATTTCCTTTCATGGCAAAAAAAAAAAAAAGAAAAAGAAAAAAAAAATCTCATTATTGATGAGTTCTTACTTGCTGTAGATTCTTCTCTTTGCAGTCAGCTTCTCTTCTCTCTACTCAAGCAAGCTTGGATACTCTGCATTCTTTGTATTCTTGCAGATGAAAGTAAAATTACAAACAATGTTCAAATGGTTGTGTAGGTACAGGCATGGCCATGTGGTTAAGAAGCTCACTTGGTTAAGAAGCCCACATAGTTGTAGGTTCAGTCCCACTGTGCAGCACCTTGGGCAAGTGTCTTCTATAATAGCCTGGACTAACCAGTGCCTTGTGAGTGAATTTGGTGGATGGAAACTGTGTGGAAGCTTGTGATCGGCTGAGGAATGTAAAGATGCAAGCTGGAAAGCAGAGCATTTTCCAATGAAATTGGTTGTAGAGGATTTATTGAGCACAATGTGAGGTAACTGTTGTTGGTACTAGGCCTAAATCATTGTAAAGCAAATAGCACCATGAGTGATACCCATGAGTGATACCCATGAGTGATACCCAACTACAGTGGAAAAGGCGAGCCACTGGATTTTTTTTTAAAAGAGACAATGAGCAATAGTTAGAGGAATATTGAGTGAAACCTAGTAACCAGTTGATCTAGAAGCAGAGCCTCATTTTAGTGATGGGGAGCCGGTGTACAATGATGCCATCAAGAGGAAGGTCCAAAACAGCATGCATTCTCCCCTGATAAACTTGCTAGCATCCAGCATGAAGAGCTTTCATCTGGTAGCACTTGCATCTAAAAAGTTGTTTGCAATATATATGATGATGATTATGGATGTATATATGTATGTATATATATATATATATATATATATATATACATATATAAGTTGTCTAAAAGTTTATAAATCAGGAAAAATATGCACTCATATATCTGTCAGTATATATATATATATATATATATATATATATATATATATTGCAAACAACTGATGACACCACATCCTCCTTCTCTTCTCACTAATATCATCATTATCATCTTTGAAGCTCCACTTTCCCATGCTTGCATGGGTCAGATGGAATCTGTAGAGATGGATTTTCTACAACTGGATATATATATATGATGGACTCTCCCATTGAAAATGATATATATACAGTTACTAGAAGGTGACTACTTCTGAATGGCTATCCTTTAATTGATATGAAATAAAAAAAGCTTTTGTAGAATGTAATGTGTAAAACAAATTTTATGAATGATTTACTTGGAATTTTTCTTTTTGCAGATTTCCTTACAGAAACAAAACACTTAGCAGAAGCTGATGTTGTTAACAACTTAAAGTCCAGAATTGCTGATGCAAAAACATGTATAGAGACGTTGGTAAGTTATATCCATAGGGAGCTCAGTAAGTTATATTTATGGAGAAATTTGTAGTTATACTAAGATGAAACCTGGTATAGTTTTTTTTTTAGGGACCTTGGTAGGTAATTTATATGCATACAGATCTTGGTAAGTTTATATCAAGATTCACTTCAGGGAACGGTAACTTTTTTACACTATGAAGTGGTACCAAAAAGTTCCTGGACTAGTTCTGTAGCATGCCAACAGATGGCAGCATACTGTTGTGTGCACAACAAGAGCTAGCAGTAACCTTCATGAGGCAGTGTGCTGAGTGACATCACTGTGTTTACTTCACAAATTGTGAAATTTATGTTTTTGTGATCATGTGTATGCTGTTTACTGTGATTTTGTCATGGATAGGAAGTTGGAACAAAGAGCCAATGTTAGATTTTGCATTAAACTTGGGAAGTCTGCTTCAGAAACAGTGATCATGCTTTGGGTTTGACCCTGAGAGGAAGCAACGGTCGTCGCAGTGGAAGAGCCCTTCATCTCCATGACCGAAGAAGGCAGCTCAGTCAAGAGCATGCTAATCGTTTTTGTTTTTTTTTACATCTATTGTATTGTGGATCAAGAATTCATTCTCCTGGGCCAGGCCATCAATCAACAGTTCCAACACAATGTTTTGAAGCATTTGAGGGAGGAGGACATTCGGTGAAAGCATCTGGATCTGTGGAGCATGAAAACTTGGATTCTCCATGACGACAATGCACTGGGTCATTGAGCTTTCCTCACTTGTGAGTTTCTTGCTTAGGGACAACAACTTCCAGACTGGATTCCAAAAGTGGCAGGAATGCTGGGCTGACTATTTTGAAGGAGATGATATTAAAATTTAGGTAAACAAATAATTGTTTTATTAAACATAATTCGTCCAAGAAGTTCTGTTTTTGCAGGGTCTGAAAGAAGATGCTGTGCTGATGGTCTTATTAGGTTTTCCAAGACCAATGTGGTTGATATTATTAATGTTCTTCTTGAATCATTATGCATGGCCTAATGATTAAGGTGTTGCATTCTTGATTGTAAGATCATGGGTGGAGTGTTGTGTTATTGAGCAAAACATTACCCATTGTTCCATCTAAGCTGTAAATGAGTCACCCTGTGATGGACTGGTGTTCTGCTCAAGGAGAATATTGTGATCTTGCTTACTTATATGTCATGGAAACTGAGTAACTGGCCCTGTGAGTCGTAGGACTTAAGATTACATTACATATCCTGTAGTCTGGCACCACTGATGATTTTGTGACTAGATCTGAAATAGCTTGCTCAAGAACTCAACATGATGTCTGCTCTAGGATTTGAACTTGCTACCTTATGACCATGAGCCCAACACATTAACCACTATGCTACATACCTTTTAAAGTAGTAACATAGTTCATTATTCATTAATTATTTAATATTTGAATTTAAAAAACACCACAGTAAAAGGAAAATATCTTTCCTTATCAGCGTCATCATTGTCATTGTCATCATAGCAGTTGTCATTGTTTTTACATCCTCTCTTCCATGATTACATGGGTCAGATGGAATTTGTTGAGGTGGATTTTTTATGGCTGGATACCTTTCTTGTCACCAACCCCTACCTGTTACCCTGTAAAGTATATTTCCCCATGAAACAGACACATTTTCACAGAAGACTGGAAATGAAGGACACTGCTTGTATGGCTGTGACACTCGTTTACAACTATCACGTGGTATAAAGTCAGGGAGACAGTAACATAAGTACATGTACACACACACACACACACACACACACACGCACACGGACACGCACACTCACAATGGGCTTCTTTCAGTCTCTGTCCTCCAAATCTGCTCACCAGGCACTGGTTGCCCTAGGGCTTATAGTAGAAGACCAAGGTGCCACACCGAAGGATTGATCCTGGAACCATGTAGTTGGGAAGCAAATGTCTTAACTGCACAACCCTAACCCTACTCTAATTCAGAACCATAAATTCCCAACCCAGCTGTTTCAATCAAGACAAAGCTCATGACACGTATATAGTCAAACATAAATGTGGTGTGTTGCAAAGCTAATTATTTATGCAATTCTGAGAACCAATCGACCAATCGCAGAATTGTATAAATAATTAGCTTTCTAGCAGTGTATAGTGTTTAAGATTTTAAAACTTAGTTCAAGCAAATGAAGATGGTGGTCAGTCAGATTACCGAAACAAGTAAAAGAATAAAAGAATATGGTCCCAGAGGGCCTGCAAAGATCCCAAACAGAACCTAGACAAAACTATTTCTAAAAACCAAAATAAGGAAAGAGAAACTGTAAACTGTATGAACATTTTCCCTACGACAATTTTTATGCAGCTTAAATGATTCTCTGGTCAAACTAAATATGTCTAATTATACACACTGATCTCTCTCAAATCTTTTATCAGGATTATTGCCGATATAAATTGCATGAAGAATTAGAAATACAATCTATGAAAAGGTTTACACTTCAACTAACATACAATGAACTCTTGAAAAGTATTAGTGAAGAGATTTCCTGTAAGTAATTAGTTTTGTTTATATAATAAGCATGGAATTATCTGGAATCAATCTTTCTCTTTTAGCTGTTATCGTTTACTTGTTTCAGTCAATGGTCTGTGGCCATGCTGGGGAATTACCTTGAAGGGTTTTAGTCAAATGAACTGACCACAGTACTTCATCATCATCATCATCATCATTTAACGTCCATTGTCCATGCTGGCATGGGTTGGAGAGTTTGACCAGGGCTGGCAAAGCTGGAGAGCTGCACCAGGCTCCAGTTTGATTAGGAATGGTTTAGAGTGTGCTGAGTGCTTTTACGTGACCTGCACAGGCGCTTTTAGGTGGCACTCCATGGGTACTTTTATGTGGCACCACATGGGGATAGTACTTCTATTTTTTTTTTTTTATGTCTGGTACTTATTCTATTGGTCTCTTATGCTGAATGCTAAGTTACAGGGACATAAGAAAACCAACACCTGTTGTCAAGTGGTGGTAGGGAACAAACACAATTATAAAGACACACACACACCAAAGCTTACCAAAGCTTTGTGAGTGGATTTGGTTAACAGAAACAGAAAAAGTCTGCTGTATATATGTATATATATATATATATATATATATATATATATATATATACAGCAGACTTTTTCAGTTTCTTTTAACCAGAACAACTCACAAAGCTTTGGTAAGCCCTGGGCTATAGTAGAAGACAATTGCCTAAGGTGCCGGGCAATGGGACTGAACTCAGAACCATGTGGTTGGGAAACAAGCTTCTTACTCACAGCCACACCAGTGCCTGTTTGTATATTAGCTGTATGTTACCGACACATTTCTAGCTATTACACGAATCTCAGCACAATAGAATATATGGGTGGTTGAGTCAACAGCAATTAATTAAAGATTATCAGTTTATTTTCTGTGTAGTAGGACCACAGTCAAGCAGGCAGAGAAAGTAGGTTTCATATGTGGCAGATGCAAAGGAATAGTTAGCAGTGAGATTACATGAGAAATAAAATCCTTCAAATGTTTGGAGACACCACAAGAAGTAGCTGTTAACTTTTGTTGCCTGAGTGGAGGAGAATATTCTAAAAGTATGGTAGCAGGAGTAAGAATGGATGGAAAGGGCTTAGCAAGCTATTATCTCTGCTGATAAGAATGGGTTTCTCTCTCAGAGTAAAAGACAAATTGTGTGTACAAATTTATTTAGCATGTTATTTATTATGCTTTATTTTGTCTATATACAGGCATGTATAAAAATTTGATTCCATTACCATTAATGATACCTATTCCATCAGTAAATGTTCTGCTATTTCTTGGAATTCCTTTCAAATAATAGCCAAAGCATGTACACACATGCATGCATGCACAAACAAACAAACATATAATATACATGTGTGTGTGTGTGTGTGTGTATATAGAAGTTGTGATGCTGCATGATAGTATTACATGAGCCTTGGACTGCGGAGCATTTGTATTGGTTGCAAAGAACTGAAGTGAGCACATGCTACCCAATGTGTAATATTAGTGTCCGTGAAAGATAGAACTCACTGCTGAATTCTAGATCTGAAATTTTCTACCATTGTAAGAAATGTACCACAGACTCTAAGCCACTATCTTTTCAGCAAGCTCCCCAAGCACCGGCCACAGACAGATCACCAGTGATTTTGCGTTTCCATTAATGCTTGTCAGTGGCAGGGAGTTTGCCTTCCATGTCAGCAAATACAACGGTGTGTTATTATTGGCTATGAGTTGTTTTGACTCTTATTTCTAGCAATACTGGTGCTGAATAGTGCCCCTAGTCGCTTTACTTCTCCTTCTCCCTTTACTTTTCTTTACTTATACTATTCCTTTACTTTTCCTTCTTCCTTATAGATGCAGTTAAGCAGGCAAAATTTCAGAATAATGAAGAAATTAGAAAGATGGAAGAATCAATGAAGAAGTTAGATGCTAACCTCAAAAGAACCAGTCAGATTGTGAATTCTCTTGAAGCAGAAAATGAAATAATTTTGTAAGGCTTATGATCCAATTTAATTTTCTAGAAGACTCAAAACTCATATTTCTTATTGTTGAAGCTTGCTTCCCAACCACATGGTTCCAGGTTCAGTCCCATTGCACAGCACCTTGGGCAAACATTTTCTACTATAGCTTTGGGCTGACCTAAGCCTTATGAGCGGATTTGGTAGATGGGAACTGAAAGAAGTCTGTTGTATCATTGCTTAACATCCGCCTTCCATGCAGATGTGTGTGTGTGTGTGTGTGTGTATTTATCCCCCTCCCACTCTTCATAACCAGTGTTGGTTTATTTATGTCTCCCCCCCCCCCGTAACTTAGCAGTGCAGCAGAGAGGGCTGACAAAATAAGTACCAGGCTTAAAAAATAAATAAGTCCTGAGGGTTGATTCAGTTGGCTAAAAATTCTTCAAGGTGGTGCTCCAGCATGGCTGCAGTCTAATGACTGAAACAAGTAAAAGATAAAAGATAGTTAACTTCCATATTATAAGTTAAGAATTTTGGATATTTATCGAATAGAACAACAAATTCTTTGTTCTTTTACTGTATAATCATCACCAACTCATTTTAATTGTGGCTATAAATTTTTTTAACAAAATATATTTGCTGTCTTAAAAGCAGTGAAGACTTTATTGAACAAGAATTGTGACTGGTGTAGCAGCACTGTAATCAACTGCTAGAAAGGTAAAGGTGACGCCTTAGATAGAAATAATTACAGGGGTATCAAACTGTTGGATCAGGTGATGAAGGTCATGGAGTGGGTCATAGCCCAACTAATTAGGGAGAGAGTTAGTTTAGATGAGATGAAGTTTGGTTTTGTGCCAGGGAAAAGCACCACTGATGCTACATTTCTGGTAAGACAGCTGCAGGAGAAATTCCTAGCCAAAGATAAACCTCTGTACTTGGCTTTTATTGACATGGAGAAAGCCTTTGACAGGGTCCCTTATCTGGTGGTCAATGTGGAAACTAGAGATAGATGAGTGGCTGCTGAGAGTTGTACAAGCTGTGTACAGTGATGCTGCCAGTAAGGTGAGGGCTGACAATGAGTACAGTGAAGAATTCCAGGTAGAGGTAGGGGTTCACCAAGGATCAGGCCTCGGCCCCCTCTTGTTCATCATATCCCTTCAGACGATAATAGAGGAATTCAAGACAGGCTGCCCCTGGGAGCTCCTCTATGCTGATGACCTTGCTCTTATGGCTGAATCACTACCAGGACTAGAGAAGTTTCAGGTGTGGAAGCAAGGTCTGGAATCGAAGGGCCTTAGTGTGAACCTAGCAAAAAGCAAAATCTGGCTGATGCTGGTGTCAGGTCAATGGCACCTGTGCTGGTGGCACATAAAAAACACTCACTACATTCTCGGAGTGGTTGGCATTAGGAAGGGCATCCAACCATAGAACCTTGCCAAATCAGATCAGAGCCTTGTGCAGCTCCTTGGCTTCCAAGTTTTCAGTCAGACCATCCAACCCATGCCAGCATGGAAAGCAGACATTAAATAATGATGATGTTGATTGACTTTTTAATAATTATAAAGATATTACAGAGAAATGATGTTGTTGGTGCTAACTATTACATTGCAACCCATACTGCATTGCGATCGTAACCACTGTATGGTTCCAGATTTAAGTATAGTATGGTATATCTGGATTTAAGACAATAAATTTTCTTGAGTTGTTCAATAAGAACAACTAGTTTATCATAGTTTAAATTTATTTTTAAAATTTTCATCCTTTTATGTATTTTAAATTAAATGTTATTACTAAAAAGTTAATTGATGAGAATGGTTTTCCTCTAAATACAGGACTAATTTTTCTTCAGAAAAACTAAAAGAAAATCATAAAAAAAAAAAATACAATCAAAGCTTGCTGTTTCTATACCGGGTAAAGAACAAAAAAAAATATAAAAAAGAAAGCATTTTTACTTTCATTTTTTTAGATGATAAATTGTTTGTTTATTGGTTCTGGCATATCTGCTGTCTTTTGCTCATTCCGTTTGAATTTCTCTGTGTATTTTTAGAAAGAATAAACCCTTGTCTTCTAAAGCTATTGTTAACAATGAAATTTAAGAGATAAGAAAATATATTTGTCATGCATCTCGACAGACTGGTCATTAAGTTACCATTAATGTATTGCAAGCTGGATTCATTAATATATTGACTTTTACATCATCACAATTCTTTGGTTTCTGGTTTTATCCATTCAACATCACTGCATCAAATTATTTTGATAAAGTTTCAATTTCTTTTTTTTGTAGTTGTCAAACCTCATGATCACGAAATTTATAGATTTTCAAAGAATAGCAAGCATAACAAAACAACAACAACAATAGTCTTTATGTATCTGATTTTGTTACATTTTACTACACTTTGTTATATTTTGTTTGCACTTTAAACTTTTTCAGAGTTAAAAGAAATGAACTTGCTTTGAATTTAGACAAAAAGAATCTCGAATGGAACAAACAGTATTCCTTGAAATACGAGTGAGTTATTTTATCAATAGCTCATTTGAATTTTTACACAGATTTTTTTTTTTCTACTGACATGAATGTTGAAGAAAATGCATGTCTTTTTCAACTGTTGTATACCTGGAATAATTAGTGATTTCTATCAGAATTACAAGGTCTCAAATTTTATGGAGATGGTATTGTTGATTAAGACATTAAGACTGACCCCTGGTTTTTGACCAGTGCCATATTTTATTGACCCCAGAGAGAGAGAGAGAGAGAGAGAGAGAGAGAGAGACTGTTGTAACAGTGGTAGAACTGACAGAAGAGAGGTTACAGTTCATAGGAGGAGTGACTAATATAAAAGGGGCAGAATTGACAGGGGAAAGGACTCAGTTCAGAGTGGCTATGGCTTTTGTTGTTGTTCCAGTATAAGCAGCAGAGAGGATGCAGTTCAGAGGGGAAGTAACCATTGCAGTGAAAGGATGTTTATAACTCTTCAAAGTTGCTGAAGTAAAACATTATTTCAAGTTACCTTTATAAAGCAATACTACATTGCAAGTTACCTTCATCCAGTATTAAGATGTATATAAATAATTCCAGATTTAAATGTTTTTTTTTTTTAATATAAGAACTATTACACATGACATGCATTGAATATTTCATTGTAATTCTTTTAGGATACAAATCAAAATATATGAAACCAAAGAAAAGATCAAAGCGTTATGTAATGAGGTAAATTTTGAAATAAATTCTCAAATCTGTTTCTACCTGTTGCTTCATTCACATTGTTAGCACATTTAATAACAAAAATCTATCTTAGTTTGTTGCCAAATAATTATTTGATGCTTTGAAAATATATTTTATACAAACTCTGACATTTGTATGTTTATAAAATGTTTTCTAGATTGTTAAATACCAGGAAGAAATTCTAAAAATGAAAGAATCTCTAATTGAAGAACATGCAGCAGCTATTAAAGAAGCAAAAGAAATTTCCCCCAGTTTGGTAAGTACCATAACTGAAACAGAAATTTATAATTTATATATTCATGATATATATAAATTATGTTATGAAGGACATCACATTAGCAAGGGCATCCAGCTGTAGAAATAATGCTAAAGTGGACACTGACACATGACAGGGCCCATCAGATCCTGACAAACTGTCCAATCCATGCTAGCATGGAACTTGAATGTTAAATGATGATGATGATGATGATGATGATGATGATGATGATTTTTCTGATATATAATTTGAAATGATAAATAGTTTAAATAAACATCTCCAGTTTATAATATTTCTATTATTATCCTAATAATTTTTACTCAGTATGGAAAACAAAACTTTAACATTGACCAACTTCCTCCTTTCTGCTTCTCCCCTGGCTAAGTACACCTGTCTTCTAGCTTCCCTTCTAGCTTCCATCACTCTTCCAGTCCTGTTTCTTTGCTCTAATGGCCTTCTCTACAGCATCATTCCACCACTACATTAACCTAGGTCTGGTTGGAACGTTGCACCAGCTGTTAGTTTGGTCTATAGTACTCAGCAAGCTGACCCACAGGGATTCCCAATTGCCCTCTGTTACTAGTCTGTACTTCCTCCTCCTCATCATCAAATTTCTCAATTAGGGTGTCCCTAAGTCTATGATCATATGAATGATCCTTAATCTTCCAAATCCTACTTTTTCAGATTGGTCTGCTTCTTGGCATCCTTTTAGCTTGAATTCTAAAGTCACTAATGACTAGTCTATACTGGGGGGTACATTCTTCAGAGAACTCTTAATTTGCTTGGAAATAGGTGACAGTTAGGGAATTCAACTGTAAAAAATCTGCTTCAGTAAATTCCATCTGGCCCATGCAAATATGGAAAAGTGGAAGTTAAAACAATGATGATGATGATTTCATATATATATATATATATATAGTCAAATCGAACATTAAAAATTGAACATTGAAAATAACAAAACAACAATGATGTACACATGGACTGTATTAGTGCGACATTCAGTAAAAGTGGAAAAAAGAGTGGGTTTTTTACATTTTGAGCACAGCTCTTTGTCAGAAAGAGGAGAAAGGAAAGATGCAGAGAAGGAAAAAGTCCAGGAAAAGCACTTGTGAGGAATTATATACTCACCCATATACATACTTATACATTTATATGCATTTACAAAAGTATATATATATATATATATATATATATATATATATATATACATACGTATCTATTAAAAGATTTTTTTTGTGTATAATAGCATGAAATAAAGGTTATCGCTGATGAATGGAATTTGAAGAATTCACTTCTACTGGCGTAAGTTTAAACAGTGAATATTTTTTTCTCTGGATTTTGATGTCCGTCTCCAGGTAAGTGCTTCCTATTGTCATATAGAAGTGATAGTATGATGAGATTAACTACATTGATCATCATGCTAATAATTCATTTAAATATTGATTACTGCTGTAATCATATATTATGAGAACTAAGTTTTTCAGTGCAAAACAATAGTTAACATTATCAAATAACTAATATTGATTTAACCCTTTCGTTACTATATTTCTGACCAAAATACACCCCTCATGAGTTTCAATTAAATTCTAAAATAATCATGAATTTAGACTAGTCTCATTAAACACCTGTAACTTTTTTATTTATCAACATATTAATGTGATATTTGGAACATAATTAAAGAAAGGGTTCTTAATCAATTCTATTGCATAATTTTTGTCTCATAGTTCTCCACGTACTGGGGGGGGGGTACTTCTAGTGTCTCTCACATGTAAATATTGGTTCAGCTTCACGAATCGTACTCGTTCATA
Organism: Octopus bimaculoides; assembly: GCF_046866305.1. Taxonomy (NCBI): domain Eukaryota; kingdom Metazoa; phylum Mollusca; class Cephalopoda; order Octopoda; family Octopodidae; genus Octopus; species Octopus bimaculoides. The sequence continues at coordinate 119,305,779 of NC_142933.1, read as the reverse complement.
ATACTGGAAATATATTCATCGCCAAAAGGTTCCTGATCGCTCCAGTAATTTGTTATTCTGGGTAACTGTCTAATATCCATGATAATATTTATGGCAAAAAATGCCCGTATTTCATCTACAGTTGCAGGAAACTGCAATCTATCTCTTTTTTTCCCGGTTCGTTTACATTCTTCGTAACGGTTTGTTTCCGCAGTAATCAGTTGAAACAAGCTGAAACCACATACGTCGAATAGGCATACGTTTCCATCGTAATTCAGGCACAAAGAAGTTGTTTATCCTCTCAATAAAATGCTCAGATTTCACAGTAACAGCATTTCGATTATTGTCTTAGAAAAAGTAAGGACCAATGACAGCAGCGTCTCCAGCATTGCACTGTCACTATTCATTAGTGTACCTTGTGTATGAGGTGCATTCACCCAATATAAGATTGTGTTATGGGAGGAAACAGCCTGATTTCAGTGAATGTTGAAGTGGCACCGAAACTCACGCTGAACTGGTGTGACAGACTCATTATTCTTCACATAACTGTCATAGGCAAACACATGATGCTCTATTGTCCACGGCTTCACCTGAAAAGAAAAAGAATGCTAAGACTCCACAAACTGAATGCTACTTGTCAGACATATATCCCTCCCGCTGGGGCTGAGTAATAGACATTTCAAAAACGTTCATCTTCTCTGCCCCCCCCCCCCCCCCCTGTATGTCCTCAGACTGACCAGTGCCTTGTGAGTGAACTTTGTACACAGAAACTGTTTGGAAGCCTGTCATAAAAATGTACATATGCATGTATGTGTGTCTTTGTGCTTGTATTTGTACCCTCCTACTACTGGACAACTGATGTTGGGTTTTTTTATGTCTGTATAACAGTAATTTGTCATGTAGTACCTGCCTTCATATCTATGATTTTGTTGAACTATGGAGGCTATTTTAGCCATGTTACTATTACATAACAATGAATAGAACTATTTTAAATGCAAATTAATCTAAGAAAGTTTCTGCTTTCCTTGTAATGTTAAAATATATCTCTTAAATCCTATATTTTTACAGAGAACTTACAGGTTTTAAGATTGAACTAAACAGCCTTCTTGAAAAAACTGCCAGAGTAAAACAGGTTTGTTCCAGCTTTTTGTTTCTCTCCACTGCTCAGAACCTCAATAATTCTGTCTTCAATCATCTGAATATTTCTGCAGAAAACACCTGATCTCTACTCAGTTGGTCATTACCTTGCTAAGGGTTTTACCAATATCCCTTTTTTTTTGTGTATTAGATTAGCCTGAAATAAGGATCTGTGCCTGTAACCTTCACATATTCTTTGAATCCAGTAAGACTGGCAGTTAACATTCCTCTTGTTTGAACAATTGCAAGTCCATGGCTGTAGGAAAAATATGTGCAGGGAGGGATTTCCAGGACGATGTTCTGAGGAAAGAGACAGGGGCGTAGTTAGAAAAACATTGACAGTAACTTCAGAGTTTGGTCAGTTAATCCAAATTGGATTTTAAAACAATGATGATGATTATGAAGATGACGACGATGATGATAGTTGTGGTGATGGTGATGAGGATAATGATGATGATGGTGATGATGATGATGACAATGATGATGGTGTTGGTGGTGGTAGTTGTGGTGATGGGAATGAGGCTGATGATGATGATGTTGATTACTTTCAATATCAATATTAAATTTAAGTGTTCAGGATTACATTAATCTGTTGGCTTTAGAAAAATTAAATAACTTTGAAATGGTTTATATGTATTTACTAGTATTTAAACACATTCGATATTATATAAACATTTCGATATCGTTTTGATTTATTCCCTGTTTTTTTTTTTGTTTTTTTTTGCGTATTAACATTGGTTTATTGTATTTGATATTGCTTAAATGATGCTCAAAATCGTTTCAAAGTATTTGGTACTTTTTTTATATCTATTTGACATTCTTTAATGCATGATATATTTTAATACACTGAATGCATCTAATTTTGGTGTTTGTGTAGCAATCTGAGGATCTTATTAATAAGATTATCATCCAAAAGATAAATATTACTGATAGAAGCAATTATATAGAGAGTCAACAGAAGATCACAGAGGTTCATGCAAATACTCGGTAAGTGCTGCTATGTTTTACATTACAGAAAGAATTTTTCTTGAATTTAAGCAGATAGGTGTAGGCGTGGTCTCAGGCATAGTATCACTGCATGACAGTACCATATCAGTGCACACTTCTCTCTGACACAGTGCTCTATAACCTTCTTTCACTTGTGGCACACTTACATTCTTTTCACACTTCAGTGGCACACCAGTGTGCTGCAGCATGGCAGTTGCAGAGCACTACTCTAGCACACTGCATCTGATTCCTCTTATACCTAATTTTCTCTCAACACATTGCCATTCTCTCATTCATGCATACTGATGTTGCACATTCAGCAGAACATGCAACCTTCACTTCTATCTAGTCCTTGCATGTCCTCTGCATTCAGCTAATACCACATTACCATGTAATATAGCATTTCTGTTCAAATGCAATTTCATTCGATTTGTCTCTCTGATACAGAAACCTTTCATTATTAACAGAATTAATAGCTCCCTAAATTTTCTCCAGTCTTGTCTTACTTTGTGCTTTCAGAGCAACCCCACCACAGCTAATTACATCATCTAGGTCAGGGGTTCTCAACCAATTTTTATCTAGGGACCTTTTTTTATTACTATTTTGTTCCATTGGACTCTCATAACAATTTGATGTTTAAAAACTAGTTTTAGAGAAACTTCTTTCAAAATTTCTCTTTTCTTTTGGTTGGACTATTTAAAATGTTAGAGAAAGAAACTTAGTCATTTCTTACAATACATACCATTATATATATATATATCTAAAGCAAAATTTTTTCTAGGGTTCTTAAAGCACTATTGCAGATCCCCAGTTTACTATTTTGTTGCAGGGACCCCCAAAAGTCTTGTATGGACCCCAGTTGAGAACCACCGATCTAGGTAATAGAAGCTGTCTACTGTCTTTAGGTATACCTCTTGGGCTTTGGAGAAAATCTATTTTCTGTGTAGTCTTAGTGTTTACTGCACCTGTGCATGTGTCATATATGTGTGTGTGAGTGTATGCATATCATTAGTCAGTTTTATTTGAAGATTTGTTGCCAATGGAGAAAGAACCGGTTTCTAACCTCGATCCAAGGCTCCTTCACTGGAATTTCAACAACATCAACAAGGTATTTTTTGCATCTATGTGTGTTTAAGTGCAGTATTTGGAGTCAGTGCATGTGCAGATTTGTGTGTTTTGTTTGACGTATGTATTCAGACACATGTAGTTGCATGTCTAGACATGAACATGTATACTTAAATGATAAATTTCTGGCAAGTTTTACAAAAATTTACTGTTCCGGTGATGGATTGGATCCGTAGTCTTCTTCTCCTTTCTGGTTTTAAGAAGCTTAATTTCTCAAGATTGGTATTTATGCAGTGTGTGACATACATACATGCATGTATGCATGTATGTATGTATGTATGTATGTATGTATGTATGTATGTATGTGTGTATGTATATGTGTATGTATGTATGTGTGTATGTATGTATGTATGTATTTGTGTGTGTGTGTGTGTATACGTGTGCGTATGCATGTGTATGTGTTTGTGCATGTGAGTGTGTATGAGTGTGTGTGTGTGTGTGTGTGTGTGTGTGTGTGTGTGTGTGTGGATGATATTGGTGTTGGTGATGGTAGTGGTAGTGCAGTTTTTATTTTATCATCTGACTCATCCAGTTCAACAACCACAAAAACTATGTAAAAATCTTCTTTGGACAGACACGAATTGCCAGATAGGTTAACCCTCGATGTGGCGTTAGGAGCTTGGAACTGATATTGAATCATTTAGAGTCATTTCCATTGGACAGAAAAGCCACTCTGTTAATTACTTCAATTATAATTCATCTAAATGAAATTGCATGTGTAACATACAGTGATAAAGTGAATATTCCAATTCAGTTGACATTTCTGACACCATGTTATAACCGTACATTGTACTTCACAAATGTTAATCAAGCGATACACACACATGTTCTGTTCTGAAGATGGCCATGGCAAACACATTTTATTGATGCTCTTCACTTATTGTGAATGTGTGTATCTATTATGGTGAGCTGGCAGAAGCATTAGAGTGTTGAAATGAATGCTTTGCAGTATTTCTTCTGGCTCATTCTGTGTTCAAATCTCACTGAGTTCAATATTGCCTTTCATCCTTCTGAGGTTGATAAAACGGAGCACTGGTCAAGTACTAGTATCAATGGTATTGATCAACTTTCTCCCCTCAAAAGTTGCTGGCTTTCTAAATTAGAAATCATTATAATAACAGATTTTCTGGCATACAAGTTAGACCAAAATTGGTTGATCATTGTACACAAAGATGACTTAGGAAGACCCCAGAATTTAATGTGAAATGCAGCAGAATTTTGGAAGAGAGTGATGAGGTTTGAATGTTTCCAATACATGTTTGCACTCTATACTATGTAGATATTTGTATGCTGGAAAATACTGTCTATATCAAAGGGAATACAACTAGTGTTGCAAGCATTTCTTCATTGTTGTAACCCATTCTGCATTGACAAAAGATTTCTAGTGTGTCTATCCATTTCATCAAGTTAATGTTTTATGTCCACAGAAGGAATGTTGCAGAACATTAAAACTGGTATTTATTTATTATTGACCTTTGTAAGAGATCCTTATTATTTTCCAAAGATTATTGTATAGCATGTTATATGCTAGAACATCTATATTACAGTACAGCGCAGGCTACTCGAATCCAAAAGATTGAAGAAAAATATGAAGAAAGCTTAAATGCAAAGAAATCATCGCTAATTAATGTAAGTATGTTTTATCATATTTGATCAATCTCAGTAATTGCCACTAAGATAGACTGTTATCTGGTGAAGATTGACAGCAGTAAATAACCATTGACCAAGAATTAATTGTTCACACTCGTTAATGTGATCCAGCAGAAAATATGCCCTGTTGACACTATCTTAGCTGCAGAGAGGAAGATATAAAATGACTTCAAATTGATTTGTTGGCAACGACTGTACTTGCAGGTATTCCTCTTGATACAAAGGTTATCATTCTACCATCTCGTGGATAGAAATGAATAACACTTAGCTTACAAACTGGCATTGGTTGTAATTGTTGAAGTATGATTGTCTAGTTTTAACAAAGAATCATTTTAACCCATAACGTTTTTAAATGATTATGAAGTAGAAAAAAAAACAAAAACTTCTAATCAAATTATTAGTGACCACTAGAAATGTAAGTATTCTGCTTTTCTCATTGAATTAATTCATGAATCTGTTTTTATGCATGCAATGCCCACTCATCTCAGTTTCTGTGGCAATAACTGGCAGAAAACAGTTGTGCCTTTGTAACTTTTGATAAAGAATCGTTACTACAAATAATTTTAAAAAATTAAATGATTTTTTTTTAGTGTGAAATATTTATCTTTAGCATAATACTTTCTATGAGAGGTGCTGGAAAGTTCCTGACTTTTAGGATATTGTGAAAAGCCTGGTTGGAGGCCCAAACTTCTGAGTTCTTTTACAGGGCTTAGAAAAACTGAATGACCCTTGCAATGAGTGTGTGAATTTGAGAAGGGGAATAGGCTGAATAAAATCATAATTCACTGATCTTCTGGTATTTTCTTTTACCCAAAGCCAGAAACTTTTCAGCATTCCCTCATAGAGATATAAACATATGAAATTATCAGCCGAGGGCATTATTGATGTAAAAGTTCTAATACTAGGCAAATATGTGTATTTTATGTCTCACAATATTGTTAAATGTTTCTCAAGGTAAAACTGAGAATAAACCAGGAGCGGTACAGAGCCAGCGAACAAAAGAAGAGTATACATCAACAGAGAAGAAGTATGTCATCAAAATGAGTTAATGCTAAACAAGACTTTATTAATGATATATAATCTCATGGTGAATTCATCTCTATAGCTTAATTGGGAAAAGTCAGAGAGCTGCCTGTATGAGTCAAAACAAGTATCATCTCTAATCCAGTACGATATGTTACCGATTATACTACTACATTCGGACTTTCAGCCATCCAAATTAGGCATCGCTGTCTGGTTGAGATGTTTGCTTCCCAACCACATGGTTTGGGGTTCAGTTTCATTGCATAACGTCTTGGACAAGTGCCTTCTGCTATATTCCTGGGCTGACCAAAGCCTGGTGAGTGAATTTGGAAGACAGAGACTGTAGAAATCCTGGTGTATATGTGTATGTGTGTGTGTATATATATATACACACATACACGCACACACACACACACACACACACCAGGCTTTTTACAGTCTCTGTCTTCCAAATTCACTCACCAGGCTTTGGTCAGCCCAGGAATATAGCAGAAGGCACTTGTCCAAGATGTTATGCAATGAAACTGAACCGCAAACCAGACTCCAGTCTGATTTGGCAGGGTTTCTACAACTGGATGCCTTTCTTAACACCAAACACTTTGTAATGTGTGCTAGGTGCTTTCATGTGGAACCCAACAGCCATATTTACGTGGCATCGCATGGGTGCTTGTAAGTGTGTGTGTGTGTGTGTGTGTTTGTATCTACTTGTCTTAACATTGCATGATTGTTGTAAATGAATGTCATTTATTTCCAATATTCTCTGGAAACATGTCTGATTATGAGGAAATGTTACCTTGCTTGGAAACAGGTAAGAATTGGAGACATGAAAGGTATCTGGTTGTAGAAAATCTGCCTTAGTGAACTCTTTCCACCCATACAAGCATGGTAATGTGGATGTTAAAATGATGGTGATGGCTACAGTGATGACACTGACAATGAATATGATGATGATGATGATGATAGTTAAACAGTTGTTTTGACATAACTGGTATCATGTTTGTCTGGACTACGGAAGATACAAAGTTCAAATCCTACATGCAGCTTTCCACTTTTTTTTTCATCTCAGAAGAGTTTAACTCACTTTTTTATGAGTTAGATTTTATGCTTGAATTTGCTTTGAAATACATTGTTAATATCAACTTATTTACACATTTCTTGATACTTCTATATTTATGCTCTAAATGAGTAAATGTTGCTTTATCGTTAACCATATAACTATGTGTCTTCTGTAATGAATCCATAAAAAATTATTACTCTCAACATAAACGTAGTCAATCTATTTATCAAAATCTAAAAAATATAAATTTGAATTAAAACATCTAATCATCACCATCATCGTCATCGTCATCATCGTCATCTTCATTGTTATTATCATTATTTAATGTGTGTTTTCCATGCTGGCATGGGTTGGACAGTTTGACTGGGGTTGGTTAGGCAGAAGACTGCACCACACTTCACTGTCTGTTTTGGAATGGTTTTTATGGCTGGATGCTCTTCCTAACACCAAACACACACTCGCTCTCTCTCTCTCTCTCACACACACACACACACGCATATGTATATCATCATCATCATCATTGTCAATTAATGTCTGTCTTCCATGTTGGCATGGGTTGAATGCTTTGACAAGATCTGGGGAGCTGAGGCACTGCACCAAGCCTCACTGTCTGCTTTGGAATGGTTTTTACTGAATACCCTTGCAGAGGGGACGTTTTATGTAGCATCAGCAGCAGCAAGGCCCCCACATAACTTGCAAGATGAAGATCCCTTAACTGAGAGGGGTAGGGGTGTTAAAGGAGGTGGTTTTGTGTCAGGTGATGAGCAGTTAAACTGTGACAGCTGGACAGAAACAGGTGTCTTGTTATAGAGGAGATGCATATTTGGAAGGGAGAGAGAGAGAGAGAGAGAGAGAGCAAGAGAGATGGTGGCTCTGTGCCAGGGCATACTCTCAAGATACAAGGATGTTAATATAAATGAAGTGAGAGAGGCTTGCTCAGGGTGTATGAGTAGGGAGTTGATGAAGGTGGGAAAAGGGTGGAGAGAATACAGTGAGTGATGAAACATGAGTATATAATGGAGTAATTGTTCGACTAGAGGTGGTGCTTCAGCATGGCCGCAGTCAAATGACAGAAACAAGTAAAAGAATAAAAGAATATATTTATATCTATTGTGGGAGAAACTGCTTTTGAAGACTCATACTGTTGTTCAGTGCTCAAAATGAGGAGTCGATAGGCAGCTGACAACTGATGAAGGGTCGTTCTTTATGTTATTTGTCCTGCTTTCTATTTGTTTCTCTCGTTTGCATATTCAACTCATTTGTTTCCATATTTCATGTTATTTACTGTTTGTGACATCCTGTACTCATATATATAAATATATATATATATATTTAAATTCAATAATAGGACGAATTCTTTTACAAGAATTTATCAAGTAGCTAACGTGAAAAAACCTCATAAGGGAAAAAATCCATCATTTATTCCCGAAATATATATTTATATATATATAAGGGCATTACTATACAATAATGCCTCACGCTATGAAGGACTCTAAGGTCAGACTACCATAAAAAACACATTTTTACCGTGCTTTTAATGGTAGTCTGACCTTAGAGTCCCTCATAGCGTGAGGCGTTATTGTATAGTAATGCCCTTATATAAATATATATATATATATATATATATATATATATATATATATATATATATATATATATGCATATATATATATTATTTATATTGTTATATATGTATGTGTGTGTTTGTGTGTCTGTGTTTGTCCCCCCAACATCGCTTGACAACCGATGCTGGTGTGTTTACGTCCCCGTAACTTAGCGGTTCGGCAAAAGAGACCGATAGAATAAGTACTAGGCTTACAAAGAATAAGTCCTGGGTCAATTTGCTCGACTAAAGGCGGTGCTCCAGCATGGCCGCAGTCAAATGACTGAAACAAGTAAAAGAGTAAAAGAGTAAAGAGTATATAGGTAGACAGGTAGACAAACAGACAGACAGACAGACAGATAGACAGATATAGATATATATGTATGCATATTATAAGGTGAATAAAATATAACTTAGGACCAAAATGCAATATTTGTTGATAGCAAGAGTTTAAAATAGTAAGTAGATTAATGAATGAAGATGTTTTCCTGTTTTTATTGTTTTCTATTTATTTTAGTTCGTAGGACATATTTATCTCACTCAAGTATTTCTGGGGAGGAACTTAAAATTAAGGAAAGCGAGTGAGTATTTTTAGATTTGTTGATGCTGTTGTTAGTTACAGATCATTTCTGATTGAGCATTTCTGTTTTGTTTTCCTTGACTTCTCTTCTCCTTTTACTAACTCCATGCATACAACACATTCAGTTTTTGCATTCACTCACACATGTATACTGCTGTACTTTGATAAAACCTGTCAACACTTACCTTCGTTCATTTGACACATGACTGTTTGTTCAATATCCATTTCCACTCTCTGTTCTCCTCTACTAAAAAACTACATGCTCATCATCATCATCATCTCATAGCCATGCTCCATGCTGACATGGGTTGGATGGTTTGATGGATCCTGTGGGTCCAGGGTCTGCATCGAGCATCTGTGTTTTCTTTGGCATAGTTTCTACATCCGGATGCCCTTCCTACACTGCTTTATCCAGCATCTTCCTGGGTCTCCTGCCTCCAAAGGCAAATGCTGCTACAGCTTGGTACCAATAACGTCACAACTCATTTCTACAGCTGAGCAAACTCAAACAATGTGAAATAAAATGTCTTGTCCAAGAATGCAACATGCATCCCAGTCCGGGTATCAAACTCACTACCACATGGTGGTGTTAAAGTTTACCACCCATGTAGGTCAAGACAGGATTTGAACTCAGAATGCAAGGAGCTGGAACAAATACTGTAAAGCATCTGATTTTCTTAGGGTTCCAGTGGAGTCCGTCATCCCAAATTAGTATTTCTTCACTGATCTCAAAAGGAATAGAAGCAAAGTCGACTTTAACAGCATTTGCACTCTGTTCAGATAAACTCACAACAAACACGAAGACGCATTCTTCTATCCAATGCACAAACAACTCTGTTAATTCCAAGCCTTGATTATCATCATCATCATCGTTTAACGTCCGCTTTCCATGCTAGCATGGGTTGGACGATTTGACTGAGGACTGGTGAAACCGGATGGCAACACCAGCCTCCAATCTGATTGAACATTATTGATAATTCAAACATATTTTGAAATTTTTTTTTAATCCTAACCTCATTTTAGATTAAAAAAAAAAAAAAGAAAACTTATTTAGCTATCATTGTGCTGATCTTCAATCTTATCATCCTTTAATCATCTGATCAGATAACTTGCGTAAATCAATGCAACACTTCCACGCCAGATGTTCCAATTGAGCGATGAGGCATGAATGTCTAGCTTGGGTTTTAATCACATTGGTCTTTTCCCAGCTGAAATATCTCATCTGCACAAAACCAAAAATATAGACGATAGTTGTAGTTCACTAACGGAACTGGTTAATCCTGGCCATTTTTGTTTGTTCTCCATTCATCTGTTCAGCATCCAGTGATATTTGCCCATTGATTCAATAAGTTCATTTGCGAAAACAGTCACTTCCACCATGCAGCATCCTATGATTTTAGCATACCCTGCTTGGGTAGATACATGCTATTTAACCATAGTTGGGATATTGACTAGTGTTTATTACTCCAGGTCAGAGTAAACCTAGAAACAATAGTGCCTAAGAGGTGGTTCCACATTCCTCAAATTCTGAAACTCCTGAACCAGGACCCCACTACCAGATGTAGCTTAAAGTCTTATCCAGAATATTTCAACCTTATAATCCTTACCATACTATGGTCATTACCTCCTCACTATTATCATTATAACAATAATGATGGCCACAACTATTCTAATTGTCACTATTGCTATTACTAACATAGTAACCACTATAAACTTGACAGGAATTATAATTTTTATCACAACCAGTGTAATGACATTTATTTTCAATTAAGGAATAAAAAAGAAGAAGCTCACTAATTGCTTAAGATTGTATCCTATTGTTTTAAATTAACACCGATTTCTGTGGCAGACTGGAAGATCTTAAAGCTCAGTTGGAGAGAATAAGAGCAAAGAAAGTTGAGCTTCTAGATTTACTTAATGAATTGGAAATAAGATTGCGGACGTTAAAAGAGGATTGTCTGTAAGTAGCATTTGATATTTCTTAATTTTATGTAAAAATTATGAGAAAATAAAGCAGAAATATATTCTTTAGGTTCCACATTTATTTATAGAAATTACATTGAAATAATGGAAACAGTAATCTTACTCAATAAATTTTCACTCTTAATATATTTAACAATTTTATGATGGCGAGCTGGCAGAAAGGTTGACTTTGCTTTTCATCCTTTCAGAGTTGATAAAATAAGTACCAGTTAAGTGTTTGGGGGTCAAGGTAATTGACTTAACCCTTCCCCCAAACTTGCTGCCAAAATTTCTAACCAATATATTTAACCATTTTGGTAAAATTCCTCCTAAATAAATTTTAGGTAATTCTTGTACAGACATGATTTTGTGGTGAAGATTTTTGTTTTGCAATCACTTGTGTTCAGGTTTGATAAAATGATCTCATCATCATCGTTTAACGTCCGCTTTCCATGCTAGCATGGGTTGGACGATTTGCCTGAGGACTGGTGAACCAGATGGCTACACCAGGCTCTGATCTCAAGTCTGATAATATGATAAAAAGAACCTCTCTTTGCTCTCACTTGTCTCAACAACCTGCAATGAGGTCATCGCTACTCTCTTTCTCCTGATTAAACCACAGAGAAAAAGAAAAGAAAAAAAGCCCAAATCTTTGTTCAACTTTAAGAAAAGATATTGGTTTCAAATTTTGGTACAACACCAGTAATTTCAGAGAGGAATAAGTCAATTACATTGACCCCAGTGCTCAACCTGTACTTATTTTATTGACCCCGAAAGGATGAAAGGCAAAGTTGACCCTGGCGGAATTTGAACTCTGAATGTAAAGTTGGAAGAAATACCACAAAGCATTTTTGTTCTGGGGCGGTAACAATTCTGTCAGCACACTGCCTTACTTTACAAAAAGATATTACATGTGATATTTTGTTTCTATTGCTACAGTAATGACTGTATTTCAAGCTTCATAATTATCTTACTATATTTTATACCATGTGTATCCATGTGTATCTTAAGACACAAAAGGATTGGTGGCAAGAAAGACATCTGGATAGAATATTGTTTTTGAAGAACTGTCAACCCATGCTAACATGGAAAAGTGCGATGACACTACTGCTTGCTGGTATCGATGTTTATTCTATGACATGAATTATCATAAGACTAAATCTCAATTACAGTTAATTATAAATCCAAATCCAAATGAAAATAACTGAAATAGGTTATATGTACTTTTGAAATTACCTTTCTGGTAAAGGTGTAGAGAATAGATAAAAAGTTGTGGAGAACAGATATCATGAGAGATAATATTATTGATCTGTAGTGATAGAAATTAAACTTTAAAGAAGGCAGCAAAGAAAATGGCTTTATGTATTCTGGAAGGATATGTGCTGAGCCTTATTTCTGGCATTGAATTAAAAGAGAATGTATTCTGTGGTGTTTGTTCTGTTATGTCATAGAATCAAAGATTATATTTTGGACTTGTTCTGGACACAAGATCTACTTACATTTTATGTTAAAGTTGATATTATTTCATATACAATTAAATTCCAAGTTAATTAGTTTACTTTTTGTTTGTTTTAATCTTCAGAAAGAGAGTTGAAGAATTGGAGGATTTTATTAACGAATACACTGAAAGACTAGCATTACTAGAAGAGAGTGTGTAAGTCATTTAGTTGTAAGAAAATATGATTTCAGATGTGGACCTTAAGTAACAAATTTTGAGGGGAGGGTGGGGTGCACAGTTACAACTGTATCAATCCATGCCTTTGATTGGTATTTATTTAAAAATGAAAAGTAGTTAACCCCTAAGAAATTTGAACTCAGAACATAAATGGAGGAAACACAAAACTGGATAATATTCTGTCTGGTGCTGCACTAATTCTGCCAGTACCTTGCTTTTAACACTTTAATACAGAAAATCATGATGTTGCAGAAGATAAGTGTGTCAGCATGGATGATGGTTCACATGCTGTTAGTGATTCTGCAAAGAAAGAGGCCTGGAAATACTGTTATGAAAGGCTGCTGAATGTTGAGAATGCATGGGAAGAGAATCTGTCTAATGCGAACTCAACTGAGGGACCAGCGATCCGAATTGACAGTAGCTTTGGTAGATAAAGTAATTAAGGATATGAAGACAGTGAAAGTCCTCGGCCCATCAGGAATCACTACTGAGATGCTTAAAATATCTGGTGGAGTGGGATATGGCCTAGTCAGGTTGTCCACGAAGGAGTCATACCCAATAACTGGTGTAATACTGCTACAAAGTTCAAGCAGTCAACTGCTACGAAGTTCAAGATGAATCCTAAGACAGCCTCTCCCTCAGAGTGAAAGGCAGACTGTATGATGCCTGTGTATGTACAGCTATGCTACATAGCAGTGAAACAAAGGCTGTGACTACATTAGACTTGCAAAGGCTTGAAAGAAATGAAGCCAGCATGTTTTGCTGGACGGGTAATGTCAGTGTGCACATATGAAAGAGTGTAAATGATTTAAGAGGAAAACTGGGTATATGAGGCAACAGATACTGTGTGCAAGAGAGGAGACTGCACTAGTATGGTCTTGTGATTGATATGGATGAGGACAGCTGCTTACAAAAGTACCAATCTCTAATTATGGAGGGAACCTGTGGAAGAGGTAGCCTCAAGAACACATGGGATAAAGAGGCAAGAAAGGATCTTGAGATGCTGGGCCTTATTGAGGAAATGACAAGGGACTGAGAGTTCTGGTGATTTGCTGTACTTGAGTAGACATGTCAAGCTTTGTAAAACCGTGGCCATCCATACATACAGGCATGCCTTTGTGGCTGTGCTTCAACTCCCTCTCCCAGCTGAGAGGTCTTTGTCTGGCAGATGCTGGCACCATGTAAATTGCACTTGTGTCAGTGACATGGAGAATGCAGTCATGCTAGTGGCATGTAGAAAGCGTCCACCACACTCTTTAAAGTGGTTGGAACCTATAGAATAAGAACCAGGCTTAAAAAATAAGTACTGGTGTTGATTTGTTTGACTAAATCCTTCATGGCTGCAGTCCAATAACTGAAACAAGAGAAAAATAAAAGATAAGCTAGCAATTGTTTATAATCTTTATTAAGTCTCTTTTTTAATATCAATTCCTCCCACCACCTGCATATCCAATCTTCCTTCTCCCGAATGTTGATCCTCCAAAATTCCCTATCAGCCCATGTTTTATCTGCAATCATCAACTTGTAACTATTCAAGATAAACATTAACCTCATAGAACTCAATAGTTATTTAGGGCCTTCACCTGTCCTGAAGGACTTGTGAGTTCAACCTCTTCTGCTAGATTAAATCAATTCCTTCTTTCCATCTTTTCCATAAACTATTCCTGAGAGGGTTGTGAGGCACCCCTTCCATAGAGTACTCTCAGAAGCAACCACCATTACACTTTTTGGCTCAATTCCCAAACATGACCAAATGATGTTATAAATATTATCCAATCACATAATTCTTGGTTTACCCCTAGGTCTCCTGTTGATTGGCTCAACTTGAAGAGTTTGTCTTGCAATTCTTTCCTATGACATTCTAACCATATGTCTGTAGTACTGTGGTCTCTCTGTGTAGAAGTAGTAGCTCGATCTGGAGAGACTCTCTGACCTCTGACCTATGCACCTTGTCAAGAGAACCTGAAATCACATGGTTGTAATGCAAGCTTCTTAACCACATTAAGAAATGTCCTTACATGTTGTCGTTTAATCATAAGGTCATCTCTAATTGAGCAGACCTACATTATTTAAAAAAAAGAAAACAAAATATTCTTATGATTTGTATGTCTACAATATTTAGAACAAACTCTTATTTCAGACAATCACTTGAAGATAAGAAAAGGGATTTAGCATTGGAATTAAGGCTGCTGCATGAACATCAAGAATATTTTCGAAAATCTTTACAAGCAGAAGCAGACAGAAGATTGCAATATTACAGAGAAAACAAACTCAAAGTAAGATTTTTTTAAAGACATGCTCATAAAAATAACCAAGTCCTAACTAGAGCTATCTCCAGTTAATGTTAGTTGACACTTCCTTGGTCTACTCATGCTTCTTTCTGTCTACAGTTACCTGCCAATAATATCTAATTCTATTGATTAACAGTACTCTATTTTATGTAGGTGCAGTATGACCAGATGGCTTAGAAGTATGCTTTACAATTGTGAGGCTAGGGTTCCAATTCTGCTGGTTGACTTCTTGGGCAAGTGTCATTTCCCATATAACCTTGAGTTGACTCCCACCTTGTAAGTGAAATTTTTTACATGGAACAGGAGGGAGAGGGTGAGACCAGTGGTACTCAGGCTCTTAACCTGTTAGATTTTCCTCTTTCAATAATCAAATATGAACGTTTCTTTTGACTCAATTCCATTCTTATGTCTGCTGAAAATGTTATTAATTCCAGCTGTTTTTTGGCATTGTTAACATTTTTAGCATAAATCTTGAGATCATCTACAAAGAAATTATGGATTACATTAATATCTCTAGCAGTTGCAGACCCTAGCATGTAGCCATTAAATTTTTGTAGCAGGAATGATAATGGATTTAACACTAAAATGAATAAAATTACAGAAAGTCTATCTGCTTAGAATATTCCCTTTGAAATATTTATAATATTAGAGGCAATCGTTATGCTCTCAGTTCTAACTAAGTTACCTCACTCGAATGATTTTCTTACGTGCCACCAGCACAAGTGCTAGAAGGCAACGCTGGTAACGATTACGCTCAAATGGTGCTATTTACGGGCCACTAGCATAGAAGCCAGACAGCTGCACTGTTATTCTATTTACATTTATTTGTAGTAAAAATTTGATCCTGTCTCTTTCACATTATTGTCACCCTTTTTATGTTAACCAAAAGAAAGAAGTATATTCTTTGTTTATATATAACATGCAGTTATATTATGAAATACTGTTACATACAAAATGAAAGTGAAAAGGAAGCAAGCTGATATACAGATATATGTAATAGCAATGTAATCTTAGCATTACTTTAGTATTACCTATGTTAAAGTAATGTGTATACATTATTTTAACTAACCCTAACCCTATAAATATTCTTCAGATAGTGTAAGTTCTGATTATATCCGAATTTCTTGTGAAAAAATGTTTTGGGGAGAATGGGGAGAAAAGATTCAGAAAATTCACACAGGTCTGCTTTGTTTCCTCATAACGTTCATAAAAATGGGTACTATGAAATGAAAGTTTTAACGAATGCCTTTCAGAGTGTGCAGGTTCCAATTATATTGGAATTTATTCTGGAAATAAGAATTGGTAGGATGGCACACATACATATTGACACACATCACATATTTGGGAAAATTACTATTTGCAAATTTCTCAATGAAAAATATTCAGCAACAGTACTCTAGAGTGAAGATTATTTGTCAACATAACATGGCAGTCCTGGTTTAGGATGTATGTTGCTGACACAGATCATATTGAATAGCTAGCTGGAGACGATGTTTCCTGGGGCTAAATTACAGCAACATTCGTCCTAAATTAGGACTGCCATGTTATGTTGGCAAATAATCTTCAATCACATATTTTTTTGAAAAAAATTATTTCACAACAAAATATGTAATATCGGAATCTACATCGTCTGAAGTGTAGCTGTAGAAAATTTCATTTGAAAAATATCCACTTTTCTTAAAGTTATGAAGAAAGAAAGTCATTGGGACACATATATGTAGGTAAGCTGAAGCTAACTTTGACCAGGACACTTGGTTACATCATTACTTGGGAATGTAGGGGGTAGTAAAACTTTGAAGAACACATTGAGGCAAGTGAAATCGAAATCAAACTAAATTTGTAGACTGGCACCCATGCCAATGTCTCTTTCATTGAACACTAAACTTGGCTTGCGAAGACCTGTTGGGGCAAGCGAAAGCAAAATCGTGATGGCACCTGTACCAGTGGAGCACTAAGAGCACCGTCCGTGCCAGTGGCACGTGAAAAGATGTTCGAGTGAGATCGTTGCCAGTGCCGCTGGACTGGCTCCTGTGCAGGTGGCATGTAAAATACACCATTTCGAGCATGGCCGTTGCCAGTACCTCCTGACTGGTCTTCGTGCCGGTGGCACGTAAAAGCACCCACTACACTCTCGGAGTGGTTGGTGTTAGGAAGAGCATCCAGCTGTAGAAACTCTACCAAATCAGATTGGAGCCTGGTGTAGCCATCTGGTTCACCAGTCCTCAGTCAAATCGTCCAATCTATGCTAGCATGGAAAGTGGACGTTAAACGGTGATGATGATGATGATGATTGTAGATAATCCTTTCATTTACATTTCTGGTTTTTGAAGGAAACATGCACACACACTCACACACTCACACACACACACACACAAACATACATACATCCATGTGTACGATGATCAGCTTGCAGTTCCTGTCTGCTAAATCTGTTCACAAGCTTTTTTAATTGGCCTGAAATTTTAGTAGAAGATACATGTCCAGGGTGCCTCACAGTGAGACTGAACCCAAGACCACATGGTTGTGAAGCAAACTTCTTAACCACACAGCTGTGCCCAACACCTATGGCATATTTTTCAAATGGGTGGCCATCACCTAATAAAACTCATGTCTATTCTAAAGAAAACTGCAGAATGTTGATGCAATGTGAAATGTTAAGCGTTCACCGAAATGGACAAGGTGATGGTTGTATGTCAGGAAGAGATAAAAGAAAGAATTAGCAGTTTTCAACAAATGATAGAATTTATAGGTTTAAGAAAGAGCTGTCTCATTATGAGAAAGCCTAATTAGGTTCAATTAATTTGTCTGGAACCTAACCATAAGCAATAGGAAGTGAACTGACCTAGAAATTTGTGTTGCATAATTTATCAAAGCCTTTGCTAATATTGATTTGACAGTCTTGCAGACTTTTATGCAGTTAAAGACTTTTGCTGTGATACAGGAAAATAAATGTTCAAAACTTATTGAAGCCATATTGATATCAACTATGAGAGGAATATAATTCAAATTGCAGGAGGCAATATTTTGTAATTGAATTCATTATGTTGAACAGTTTGGTGATAAAAATATAATGATAATAATTTATTTTTATAATTTTGGGACCTTTACAGGCTCTCTCAGACTGATGTGATTGATGGGAATGTTGTTGATGTGGCTGATGTGATTAATGTTGTTCATGTTGTTGATTAGGCTGACATCATTGCTTTTGTTGATATGATTGATGTGGTTAATGTGATTGATTATTAAATTTAAATAAAAAAGAAGTCAGAGAGATGTTCAACTAGATTGTCTTGTAATTCATTGTTTACGCTTAAAGGATTAATTCTTAAAATGAAAACTGAAGACTATACTAAGATTCAAATCTCACATTTTAGGTTTGAGTTTAAGAATATAGAAAACATAGTTCACAAGGGGGGAATTAGTGACAGGGTGATGTTTCTAAATTTCCAAATTTCTAATTACATCTTCAGGCTAGACGGATTCAACAGGAAGCCCTTAGTATGAATGCACTTATCGACAAGTTAGGAGAAGAAATAAAGATGATTAAAATCGAATTTAAAAAGACACTTAAAGCATCAGAGGAACAAATTAAAGAACAACAGGTAAGTAAATGAACCTGATTTAAACAACGGAATAGTGGCTGCCCGTATGTGAATATTGTAGGATGTTAAATCTAAATAGTCTCATCATAACAGGTAGAGAACAAAAAACAAATCAAATATAAAAACAGTTGGGTCATTAGCAATTCATTTCTTTTGCAAGGGAGAAAATCATCTTGTTCAATGAGGTAAGTTTGTTCAGCAGATTGGGTAGCTGTAACAAAGCTTTTCCATTCTTCTTGAAAAAGTTTTGCCTTGATGTCAAGATTTTGACGGTTTTAAATATTACCTGGGCAGATTTCCTCTACAGTCCAGTCCAATATCCCAAATGTTGGCACCATTACTTTACAGTAAAAGCATTATGGGATATTATTTTGTTGTAAGAAGAAAGCTCTAGCAGATAAATAATATAAAAATCTGGTGTAAAACATTTCTGTAACTTTTAGTTCACAGCACTTTTGTGTGATATATTTTTGTCACTTAAGAGGCATTAATAGCATTTATTGATAAACAAAGGAGATAAGAGATAAACCTAATCTGAGGAGATGGATTGGCAGGTTCTCTGTTGTATAAACAGCATCAGGGTCACTTAACAACTGAAAGATACAGGATTCAAATCCTGTCAGTGAGTCATTTGTTCTTTTCTGATCCCTAAATTTATGCCGTTAATGTTACATATGTGTGTGACTGTGCATGCACCTGTGTGCATGCGCACATACGCATGCACACACACACACACACACACACACAAACAATATATATCATTTTGTTTTGGGATTTGGTTTGCAAGATTCTTTATGTGAGTTCGTGTGTTGAAGCATATTCTGTTGTGTCTGGGGAGAATCATTCTCCTTTTGTGCCTTATAATTTAACACACTCACCGGTGAAATTTCCACTTATTCCTTATTTTTATTTTCCTAAAATTTTTGTTGCGTCTTGCAACCTTTTCAATAGAGTCAAGATGCAACGAAAATTTTAGGAAAATAAAAATAAGGAATAAGTGGAAATTTCACCGGTGAGTGTGTTAAATTATAACGCACAAAAGGAGAATGACTCTCCCCAGACACAACAGAATATATATCATATTTTATCATATATTAAATGCAGGCTGGTGTTGATCAAGTTGAAGAGAACAAAGCACGAATAACGAAGGTTGTATTGAAACGAATTCCTAATTTCAAACGCCTCCAGGTCAAACACTATAAAGTAGAAAAAATATATAACACAGAAACAAAAATGTTTTCATGTAAGTAGGAATTTCTGCCCACTTTTCATGCAACAATCAAAACAATTCATCTTTAGATTTAGATTTCTGTCAAGTTTTTCGTATAGCTCTATCTAGTATGCGCCAAGGATTTTCAATTGGGTTCATGTCAGGAGATTCGCTTGGCCAAGGAAGCTTTTTGATCCCATTTTTAGTCAGCCATTCTTGATTCCTTTTCACTGTGTGGCATGGAGCCCCATCATGAATAAAAACTCATTTTTTGTTATGTTATCGGGTGAATACATCGGAAGTAGTCCGTGCATAAGTATTTTGATGTATTTTTCAAAGTTTATGGTTCCAACTCATTCGATTAGCTCAGAAGTACCATTACTGTTGACAGTTCCATATACCATTACAGAGATACCACCATGTTTCACAGTTGGTTGGAGTCGTTTCAAATCAAATTCTTGATTGGGAAGCCTCCAGACCCAAACACGTCCACTGTCTGAAAATAATGCAAATCTGGATTCATCTGAGAAAATCACTCTATCCCAAAATGAACTGGATTTTTATGACATCTCCTTAGCCCATTTCTTTCTTTTCATGATATTAATTGGTTGAAGGAGAGGTTTTCTTCTAATTGGTCATCCATAATACCCAAGCTTATGCAGATATGTAACACATGTTCTTGGACTAACTTCTAGCTGTTTTGCAATGTCAGAAGCCTTAGAACGGAGTTCGTTTTCCACAATTCTCTTCAAACGGTGAAGCTTCCTTTCCGAGGGCCCAGGTCAGCTGAGACGAGAATCTGTTGATTCGTTTCCTTTGCTTTTGAATTGCACCATAATTCTATTAACAGTAGCAAGAGGAATTTGAAGATTTTCGGCAATTTTCCGTTGGTTAAGACCAGCCTCAGATTGCCCAACAATACGACCTCGTTGAAAATCTGACAGCTCTGCTGAATTTTTTTGTGCATGGCATGGTTACTCTTTGCAAATGTTTAATATAATGGCACCTGGAATGAAAAATAATAATTACATTGTAAATTCTACACCGCTGAAAACATATTAAGATGCTTAGATCAGAAATTTTGAAAATTAAGGTGTTTATTTACTTCCTGCATGTCTGTGTATGTATGTACCTACCTACCTACATACTTACATACATACTCACCCACCTATCCACTCTCCTCCTCATCGTCTTCTTTCTCATCATTGTCATCCTCGTCCTTCTTGTCTTCTTCCTCTTTGTCATCATTGTCATCATGTCATCATCATCATCATCATCATCATCATCATCATCATCATTTTAATGTCCACTTTTCCAAGTTGATGATATATGAAGAGTTTCAATAAAGTTTCTGTCTATTAAAATTTCAACCATAAAGTACTGGTTAACTGAAGCCTATAGAAGAAAACACTTTCCCAAGGTGCCATGCAGAGGAATGAAACTAGAGGCCATGTGAAAGCCTTCTTAGTTTAGATAATTCTACATTTGCCTGTCAAAGTTAAGTTTCTTGTTTCTCTTGTAGACATAAATCAGAAAGAAGCAATTATAGATGATGAAGTAAGATTTGCCACAAAAAATCTTGAAAGTAGAAAAAAGAAATTGGTATTTACTTTATTTTAAATATTCTTCTCTTCATAGTTGTGTGACTTAGCAAATCGTATACATGTCTGTCTACTTTTATTTGATTTTGTCAATGTGTTATTGTTGTTGTTGTTCACTCTCATATCTCATCAAAGACACTCCAACGCTGACCATTTTCCCTTTTTTTCCCCAGTAAGGAATCTTAGGCCTTATTAATCAATGTATTCTTTTCTAAGATGGTCGGGTGTAACTTGAAGTAATTTGTGGCTGTTATTTCTAGCAGGTCAAGCAGCCATGTAGAGGTTTTCTTATTGATTTGTTGTACCTCTACCAAATTCCACTTGCAAGGCATTGATCAACCTGAAACTACTGTAGAAGCCATAGCGTAACTAGAGTCCGTGCCCCCCCTGCCCGTCCCCACATATACAGACTTATACAGCAGGTCTAAGAATGTCCCCTATCAATAAAAACATCACCAGGGACAGACTCCTCCTCCTCCTCCTCCACTACTGTGTAGAAGACAACTCACAACAGGATCGACACCAGAAACATGTGGCTGGAAACTTTTCACCCACGGCTTTGCCTGCTTCTGTTTATATCAAAGTGTTTGTGTGTGAGAGAGTTCATGTGACTTTCTTTTATTCTTTTACTTGTTTCAGTCATTTGACTGTGGCCATGCTGGAGCACCGCCTTTTGTAGTCGAACAAATCGACCCCAGGACTTATTCTTTTGTAAGCCTAGTACTTATTCTACCGGTCTCTTTTGCTGAACCGCTAAGTTACAGGGACATAAACACACCAACATCGGTTGTCAAGCGATGGTGAGGGGACAAACACACACACACACAAACACACACACACACACACACACACACACATACACACACACATATACGATGGGCTTTTTTCAGTTTCCATCTACCAAATTCACTTGCAAGGCTTTGGTTTGCCTGAGGCTATAGTAGAAGATACTTGCTCAAGGTGCCATGCCGTGGGGCTGAACCTGGAACCATGTGGTTGGTAAGCAAGTTATTTACCACACAGCCACTCCTGCACCTATGACTGTATGAATTTGTGGCTTTGTTTGCTGTGTGTATTTTATGAATGAATCTAGATTAACCCTTTAGCATTCAAGCTTGTTCTGTTAAATGTATTGCTTGTTTATTCACATTGTTTTGAGTTAATCCCACATTCTCTCATTGATCAAGATTTCAATGATGTGATTGCTTCTTTTTAGAATGACATTGTAATGTAGGTGTGGACAGCCAGATCTGGCTGGTTTGAACATAAGACAGGTAGAATATTTCGGCTGGACATGGCCAGTTTAAATACTAAAAGGTTAAAATTTACTTGGTTGTTGTTGTTGTTTTTAGTGTTAGCATAAAGGCTTCCTCATTGGCTCGGATTCTCTTCTCATAAAATGTATCTTGATGAACTTTCATATTTTAAGCATAACTAACCAAATTTTAACCATTGAATTCCATTCACAAGGCTTTGATTGACCTGAATCTTTGGTAGAAGACATTTGCCCAGTATTGTGCTGTGGGACACAAGTGGGTCTTTAAGCTAAATCTTTGGTGACAAAACATTGCTAAAAAATTATTCTTATTGCCAACTAATTTGTAGGGAATGAGTACAGTTGATTGAATTGCCCTGTGTTTTGTTGAGAAAATACAAAGTTGACTCTTTTATAGGCTTTGAATTAAGAAATGGAAGAAAAAATATTGCGACTGAAGTCAGAATTAAAATTTAAAATGTTTTTAATTTCATTCAAATACAGTAATGCTTTTTGTTGGGCCCTCTGCCAATTCTGCCATCTGTTGCCCTTTTTAACAAGAATAATATATTTCAGAATCATGAAATACTAGGTTTTGTTACATTTTCTATTTGTTTGAGAGTTAAAGTGTTGCCTTCATTGCATAGATTATGATTAAGAAGAGATGATGTTAATGCTCTGATTTTTTCTTATTTGTTCAGGCTCAATGGAATGCAAGAATTGAAAGTAACCGTAGGGCTTATATTAAAGCTTTAATTGTTAACGCTAACAAGATAGAATGTATTGAAGAGACTATATATGGCGAGTTAAATAAAATTCGTGCCATAATTTTAAACAATTGTCAACTTAAAGAGGCAAGTATTTGGAAGGAAGATTCATTAATTTTAACTTTGAGGCACAAACGTATTCTACTAACTTAAAATTTACCCTTGACAGTCTATAGAAAATTAGTCTAAAAAATTAATGATAGCATGAAACTGCAGATGATTGTGGTAGCAGTGGTCATGCTGTTATTGCTGATGGTGGTGATATTGGTAGCAGCAGCAACTACTAAATACTTAGGAAGTCTTTCAAATGCAAGAACTTATTGCTAACTACATTTGTGCATTTGCTACATACAAAGTTTCTCTTCTCAGTCAGCCTGGTTGTAATCCCGTTGCATCTCTTATGCACCCAAAACTTACATTTGATAAACAGCAGAATTTCTACCCTCTCCCTTTCTTCATATTGAGAATGACTATCTTCCTCGGGGACTGCAATATTTGATCACCATCATCAACTAACCAGGTGAGGGATGAACTCCACTTCACTAACCGATCCTTGATTTGCTACAGAAGAACGGTGAAAGGTTTTTCTTCTTCAGACACTATGTATAACCAGATAATCTTTATGTACAGCCACATTGAATAATAAAAGCATAAAATTATTGTATTCTTGTATGTCAATGATCTGGTTCCCATAGTTTAATTGGTCAAAGATTTTAGAAAAAAATTCCAAACATAGAATCAAGATGCCTGAAAGTAAACCTAGTAAAGGATACAGTTTTAGTTAACTGGTAAGAAGACAGATCTCTAGTGCCACTAAGAAAATGGCCATGCTCCGTAAGCTGAAAAGGAGTAAATAGAAATTCTGTTCAGTGGACCGATTGTAAAGTATGGGTGTGCAAAATGGAAAATGGGATCAGAGGCAAGCTGACAAAGAAAACAGATTTCATATGTAGGAAAAGACACAGTAATTAACAGTAAGTGTACTCATGAAATGAATTCTTAAATGGAAAGCTTCCTTGGAGTTGTTGATTAAGTGACATAATTAGCAGTAACGATGGAAGAGATGGGGGACGCGAGGTGGTGGTGAGTGAAATGCGTAATTTAAAAAAAAACTTTTTCCTTTTATTACTTTGCTCATCTATAACACTTTTACATGATCAGTTGAAAGGAAAGGTGAAAGAGAAAGGAAAGAGAAAAAGAGGGTAAGATGAAGAGAGAGAGAGAGAGAGAGAGAGAGAGAGAGAGAGAGAGAGAGGAGTGCTGTGTATTGAGTCTATAAAATTGTGCATAAAGTAGATAAAGCATATCTGTAAAGTGCATTAAGTAATCCCCGTATTTCAGTTTGCTTCCCTTTTCGATGGCCAGCAGGTGAGTGACTCTCTTTTGATCCGGACACAACACAGGCCACGCTTTCAGGATTTACGGATAAACTTTTCAGAAATAACCCAGATAAGTTTACCATTAGTTCCGTGAGATATTCACGGGTCCTGCTAGTTACTTATTATTGAGACCATCACTCCCAGTTGCTTACCATCTTCCATCTCCATTCCTATCCATCACTCTCTCCTTCATGTTACTCCCTCCTCTTTAACCCTAACAAGCCATGTTCCTGCTATAGTAGGAATAGCATAGATGTAATCTCTGCTGGATTTCCACTAAAGCAGTGATGAACAACATATGCAGAAAAAGAAGATAAGACGCTAAAACTAGACAACTGATCCCATTGCAGTTTTGTAGTCAAGTGTGTTTATGACTCATTGTTAAAGGCCTCATTCATAGCTTTTGTTTGTAATTGAAAAAAATGACTGATTTTGTGATGAAATGAGCATGTGATGTACCCAGCATTTTGTCTTGTAAACAAGCAAAGCCTAGACTCTTTGCAGTTGAGGAAATTATTGATGATATTTATTCTTTGGACAAAGTGTTTACACTTGTGCTAACACTAAGAGTGACTCAGACAATCAAACTGGTGAAAGTGATGAGGAAAGTAGCAATTCAGGTGAACAAATACAGTGTGATAGACCTATTATTGTCATTCTGAATCTTTTTGTGATTCTGTCCATTAGTTTGTCTGCAGTTGTTACTCTTGAGCAACTATTTATTTTTTGGCTCAGGAGCCCAAATGGAGGAGACACAGGGGCCCAGGTCTGAGAGGATTAAAGAGGACATTTACAGCCATCAATCCCTCTCACCCTCCATACTCCTTCCACTTCTATCACTCTGTTTCGCTCTCACCACTCTCCATATCCATCATGTCACTTATGCTGTTTCTATTCAACCTTCTTACCAACAATTGTTATGTAGCAGTCTGTCACTCCCCGACACTAGTATCTATCATCCTGTTGCTCACATCACTCTCATTCTTCCATTCTTCCACTCTTTTGCTTGGGCCCTTTTCCCACCCAGTTATGTGATAAAAATAAAACAAATGTATGGATGTAATAAAGAAAAATGTGAGCTCTTTTTAGTCTTGCCAAGTATGAGACAATCCTTTGAAAGAGGTAAATGAATGAATGGAAAGAAGTGAGGGTTGAGAGAATTGTTTAGCATTGTCAGGGAGACAACATAACCTTCCTTGTGATGGTGTCATGGTAGAATATATCCAGAACACACTGTAAAGTGGTTGGCAAATGAACAGAGACAATAGGACAGTGAGGGCTTTTTAGTTTTGCTGGTGACATGTTAACCTCCCTCAAGCTGGTGTGATGTGAAAATGTACCCAATGTGCTTTATAAAGAGGGTGGCAACACAAAGGACAATCAGCTATAAAAACCACAACAGAAATTTAATAAGTACAAATGCGAAATTGTCCTCAGACTATTTGGCAGTGATGCCAAATAAAAATTGATCCATGCTAGTATAGTAAAGTGCATCACCATCACCATCACCATCAGCATCAGCATCAGCATCAGCATCACTGCAGCTGCTGCTGCTATCGCTGCCATCATCCCCAATGCCATCATTTGATGCTGGCAGGGTTTGGATGGTTTGACAGGAGCTGGCAAGTGAGAAGAAGGCACCAAGATCTCCTGTCTGCTTTAACATGATTTCTATGACTGGATGTCCTTCCTAACACCAGCCACTTTACTGAATGTACTGGATGCTTTTTATGTGGTTCCAGTTCCAGGCAGATCCCAAGTAACTTGGAAGACGAGCCCTCCCAGCTGGAGGTAAGGGGGAAGGAGAGTAGTATTTAGTGGGGTGACTTTTACTTGGTGATAAGAGGTTGATAGAGAGTATGATAGAGAGGGACAGAGACAAGTGTCTTGTTGTAGATGTGATACCTGGCTAGGAAAAAGAGAGAAGAGAGAGGAGAGAGAGAGGGAAGAGGAGGAGAGAGACATGAGAGGAAAGAAAGAGAAGAAAGATGGGTGAAAGAGGAGTCAGTGAAGAAGATGTGTCAGGGGTGTGCCCCCAAGCTGCAAAGTGGTGCATGTAAACTGATGATAGTGATGATGATGATTGATTTGTATCTAATCACAGGCTTTGGAAGCGAAAGAAAGTATTTGCGATTTCTGGCAGAAACGACTTGACAATGTAGAAGAGCAGGTGAGACAGCTACGGGAACAGGAGAATGAACTTAAAGGTAAGCTTAAGATGTCTTACCAACCATTATTGGGAGAAAAGGCCCTGCCTATGGTCCTTATATAGGACAGCCTGAAACTGGTAGAAAGGTGAAAAAAGGAAGAAACCACGACACTGATCCAAATACTTCTGATGGAGTAAACTTGATTAAAAGCTCCCAAGTACCAGATGACAAGAATCCTTTCTACTACAGGTTCAAGGCTTGAAATTTGGGAGGAGTAGCTTAGTTGATTACATTGACCCCCCCGTACTTAAAAATGATATCTGTTTCATCAACCTGGAAGGATGAAATGGGAAGTCAATATTAGCAGAGTTTGAACTCAGATTGCAAAAGATGGGTGAAATACCACAAAACATTTTGTTTGATGTATTAACGATTAGGCCAGCTTGCTGCCTTGTCCAGGTGTTAAGAACAGGTGTTAAGAACAGGTGTTCTAAGTATGCCTGATAACATTTTACTTACCAGAGCATGTTACACACACATGCACACACTCATGCATGCATGTATGTATGTATGCACACACACACACACACACAAATATAAGCATAAACATATAGTTTATTTATAACTGGGAAGCTATGTTAGTTACTCAAGTAGTTGGAATTTCAATCAAAAGCATCTCCCAATATTGCAGAATTCAGCTGATTTGATAAGTTTTTGTTTTGACTAAAATTTTCAGTTTTTCAGATTTTCAGCTGCCACATTTGAAGATATAAAAATAATAAAAATATTCAAAACAGAAATTTCTCTAATCTCCTGTCTTTTAACTCTTTTATCAAATACTTTCCTCTATCAAGATACAACGACACAGTGTCAGCTGCAAGCTGGTTGATGTAAAACAACATTTGTTGTATTGTAAAATTACCATCACAAGATAAAAGGAACAGTATATCGAACCAGGTGATACGCGAAGGAGTCATACCCAATGACTGGTGTAGCAGCATCATAGTCAACTGCTACAAAGGTAAAGGTGACGCTTTAGATACAAATAATTACAGAGGCATCAAGCTGTTAGATCAGGTTATGAAAGTTATAGAGAGGGTCATAGCCCAACTAATTAGGGAGCGAATCAATTTAGATGAGATGCAGTTTGGGTTCGTGCCAGGTAAAAGCACTACTGATGCCTTATTTCTAGTGAGACAGTTGCAGGAGAAATACCTAGCTAAGGATAAACCTCTGTACCTGGCTTTCATTGACATGGAGAAAGCCTTTGACAGGGTCCCCCGATCCCTTATCTGGTGGTCAATGAGGAAACTTGGGATAGAAGAATGGTTAGTAAGAGCTGTGCGAGCCATGTACAGAGATGCTGCCAGTAAGGTGAGGGTTGGAAATGAGTACAGCAATGAATTCCGGGTAGAGGTAGGGGTCCACCAAGGTTCCGTCCTCAGCCCCCTCTTATTTATCATAGTCCTCCAGGCAATCACAGAGGAGTTCAAGACAGGTTGCCCCTGGGAGCTCCTCTATGCTGATGACCTTGCCCTAATTGCGGAGTCACTATCAGAACTAGAGGAGAAGTTTCAGGTGTGGAAGCAAGGTCTAGAATTGAAGGGCCTTAGAGTCAACCTAGCTAAAACCAAAATCCTAATAAGTAGGAAGGTAGATAAAACACAAACCCCTTCAGGTAGATGGCCCTGCTCAGTATGTAGAAAAGAAGTAGGTAGTAACTCTATAAGATGTACCCGGTGCAAGCTATGGACACATAAGAGGTGCAGCAACATCAAAGGCAGGTTAACTAGCAAGTTAGTTTTTGTTTGTGGCAGATGTTCAGGTGCAATAAAGACTGTAAACAAACAGGAAACAACTTCTATCTCATTCCAGGGTGAAAAACTAGAGGTAGTCGATAGCTTCCGCTATCCGGGCGACCAAGTTAGTAGTGGGGGTGGGTGCGCTGAAAGTGTAGCTGCTAGAATAAGAATAGCCTGGGCAAAGTTTAGAGCTCTTACCCCTGCTGGCGACAAAGGGACTCTCACTCAGAGTAAAAGGCAGACTGTTATGTTTCCCTCGGGTGACTCGCAGAGATAACATAACGAGTTATACAATTTAATTATTACATTTATTGTTCAATTACATACAAAGAACGCACTCACTCAATGTTCGTTATGAATAAACAAAAGTCATGTCCGCCATATATATATCAATGACATTTTACTACGACAGTCCCACAAGACAACAACAATGAAACAATGAACTCAGACGAACCACATGACACACGGAACGTCAGACGAATTACATATCTAACAGTCCATATAACACCTCCCCACTGAAATTGATGCTACACAAGAAGTATCAACAGCAAAGTCTCTCTTGGGTTTTACGGGTTCTCTTGGACCGTCTTGGGTTGTCTGGTCCATACTCTGGAACGGGTAACATGGTCTTGGGTCTGGTTTGTCTTTGTGTTAGTGGCACAGTTTCCGAGATCTCCATCGGGTGATCTGTTGCAAATTCAAATACAGTGTTTTCTGCATCACCAGGTTCATTGTCTTCCTCAGTTGTGTACCGCGGTCGCAGCTGTTCCCAGTGTCGTCTCCACATCGGGCCATGAGGTATGACCTTCACGTTAAAGCAGCGAGTACCCAATGACTTCTTAATGATTGCTGGTACTCAACGGGGATCTTTGTCTCGGCGAGGTCCATAGTATAGTACATACACAGGATCTCCGGCCTTGTACTGCCTGGTAACTTTAGCGACATCAGCCGAGCTTGGAGTCACCTGAGACTTATGTGCTTCCTTAGACTGTTTGCCTTGAGCAATGTGTGTTGGCGATGGCAGCAGAGAATCAATCCTTGTTCGTATCTGCCGGTTATTCAAAAGTTCACTTGGAGAGAATCCACAGGATGTTGGTGTTCTCCGGTACTGCATCAAGAATTCTTGAAGTGCTCGTGTTGGCGGAAGAGAAGACTTCCTCAGAGCTTGTTTGAAGGTCTGCACCAAACGTTCCGCTGCTCCGTTGGTAGCTGGGTGGTAAGGTGCCCCTGTCAGGTGTGTGATCCCGCGTTCTTTGCACCAGCTCTGGAACTCCTCAGACGTAAAAGTTGGTGCATTATCGGTGACCAGTGTGTGAGGAAATCCGAAGTGCGCAAAGTCTTCCTCAAGCAGATTCAAAGTGGCTTTGGAGGACGTGGAGGAAGTAGGATGAATGCATGGGTACTTGGAATAAGCATCTGTGATCACCAGCCAATCTCTACCCATAAAATTTATTGCATGGTCCAGATGTAAGCGGCTCCACGGCTTTTCTGGTAACATCCATGGGTGAACTGGAGGCTTAGATGGCTGCCTTTGATGTTCGTTACATGAATCACATCGTCGACTGGCTATCTCTATAGCAGCATCGATACCAGGCCAATAAACAGCAGTTCTTGCTAGTTGTTTCATGCGTTCCATGCCAAAGTGTCCGAGATGCAGAAGATTGAGGATCTTTGGCTGCAAGCTATGTGGAATCACAACTCTAGATCCATGTATAAGGCATCCATGACAGATACTAAGTGAGTTTGATAACTTACGGAACTTGTTGACTTCGTCATTGATCTCCATGTTCTTTGGTGGCCAGCCTTCACGGACGTAGCGCATCACTGTAGATATCACTGGATCTTTCCCTGACTCTTGACGGAGGACGTTAGCATCCACAGGTTGGACTTGAATACTAAGAGCTTTGATGGCACACACCATGTCTATGTCTTCACCATTTTCCTTTCTGTCAAAGTCGTTGTCATCACCGAATGGCAAGCGACTGAGGGCATCAGCATTGCCATGATCTGCTGATTTCCGATATTCAATGGTGTAGTCAAACTGGTTCAGCCACAGGGCCCATCGTGCTAGTCTGTTAGCAGCGAGAAGTGGCGTCCCTTTCCTCGGACTGAATAGTGATGTCAGTGGCTTGTGGTCAGTCACGAGTACGAATTTACGACCGTACAAATATTGGTAAAACTTCTGCAAGCCAAATATGATAGCTAGGGCTTCCTTTTGAATTTGACTGTAGTTACGCTGTGCAGAAGTGAGAGTCTTGGACATATTGGATATTGGGCGCTCGCTTCCATCAGGATAGCGGTGAAACAGGACTGCTCCAATACCAACGTTTGATGCGTCACAAGCCAGTCCCAAAGTTTTGTTTGGATCGAAGTGTATCAGAACTTGACTTGATGAAAGTACATTTTTCAAGTGATCAAAAACTGACTGTTCCTCATCTCCCCACTTCCAAATAGTTGACTTTTTTGTAAGGCAATAGAGTGGCTCTGCTATACTGGCTTGGTTTGGGATAAACTTTCCATAAAACTGAACTGAACCTAGGAAAGATTTCAAGCTTGATTCGTTCGTTGGAGATGGCATCTTTAAGACTGCTTCGACTTTGGATCCCTTCGTGATCCCTTCAGCCGACAAAATGTGTCCAAGGTATTCTACACTGGGTAGTGCAAACTGGCACTTTTCACGGCGACATCTGAGTCCATTGTCGCTTAGACGTGTGAGCAGACACTTTAGGTTGTTTAAGTGACTGTTTGCATCTTTCCCACTGACGAGCTTGTCATCCTGGAAAACGGCCACTCCAGGTAGATCATGGGTCAGGTTTTCCATGATCTCCTGAAAGTAACCAGGTGCTGACTTGATTCCGAAAGGGAGTCGTTGTTGCAGGAGTACTCCACGGTGAGTGCTGAGTGCGAGTCTGCGTTGACTTTCTGGAGCCAGCTTGATCTGATTATAGGCATCAGCAAGGTCTATCTTTGTATATCCGAATCCACCTCCGAGTTTCTGCATCAGTTCAGCAGGGAGTGGCATTGGATGACGGTGATCAGCAAGTTGGTCATTAATTCCCACAGAGTAGTCACCACAAATCCGTAGTTTGGGCTTCAGGTTGCTTGAAGCGTGTGCTTTACGAATCGGTACCACTGGCGTTCCGTATTCATTGAATTGAACAGGCTTCCAGATTCCCTTGGCGATGCCTTCTTCGTAACCTTTGGCCAGGTCATCACGAAGAGCAAATGGGACCGGACGTGCCTTGTGAAAGACTGGTGTTGCGTCCGATTTGAACTTCACTTCCAGTTCAAAGTTCTTGAGACATCCCAATTCTTGCTTGAAAAGATCTGGAAATTCATCACACATGTTGTGACAATCTTGCTGCAGGGAAACATAGGGCTCACTTGAGGTCTTTGGGTATATCCCTTCTGCACCTTCCCTCTTAGCTTGGCTGTCTATGCTTTTCAAACCTAGAGCAGTGTCTACGGAAATTCCCAGAGTCTGGATAGCATTCCGACCCAGCAAATTAAGATCAGAGATCTTGGTGACTATGTAAGGTATAAGATCCTGCTTACCAGTTGTTGGATCCTTGGTTTGGCCCATGAAAGTTCCTAGAACAGGCAGGTTGTGCTTGCTGGCAGATTCATAGCGATGCTTGACATCTTGCAGCTTTGGTCTTCCAAGTTGTTTCCAGACTGACAAGGAAACAAAATTGCCTGTAGTAGCAGTGTCCAATTCCATTGTGAACAGTCTGTTCTGGATTGTTACTGGCACAATTAAACTATGAGTGTCTCGGGAAACTTCACCTAGGATCGCCTTGACTAGCTCAGCTTTTGTGATTCTTTTCACGGGAGTTTGTGAATGACCATTGCGTTGCTGATGTTGTTTTTTCCTACACACCGCTTGCAAATGACCCTTTTTGTCACAAAAATGACATTTGGTTTCCCTGAAAGGACAGTCTGTTGCTTTGTGGGCCTTTCCACATCGGTAGCATTTCTCCTGGTTTGTGGAATAAGACTGCTGATGTTTCTTTTGAGGACTCTTATTCCTGTTCTGCTGGACCTTGTACACCTGCTTGGTTTTGGAACCGTATACAGTTTCTTTTGCAACCTTTGCTGCGTCTTCAGTCTCAATGGCAACCTGGACAGCACGGGCAAAATCTAGTTCTGAGTCTTTTATCTTAAAAAGCGCCTTCAGAACCGCTTCATTGTTAACCGAACATATGAATCTCTGTCTCAGAGCTTCATCCTGTGGGTTGGTGATCGCTGGAAAATCACAGGTAGCTGCATCCTGGCGTATACGTGCTGCCAGCTCCTGGAGAGTTTCGCCTGGCTTCCGCTGCATATCACTCCAAAACTTGAAACGCTCTCTCACAATGAAAAGTTTAGGGTCGAACTGTTCCTTCATGAAGTCAACGATTTCGTCCATTATCAAGTTGTTGATATCTTTAGGCGGATTTTGTTGGGTAGCCAGATTAGCAAGTTGTTTGTAAACAGTAGCAGTCTGATTGGTCAGGAACACTTGTGCCATGCGTTTTTCAGGTACAGCATTAGCAGCCACAAACGTACGGAATCTTGACCAGTAATCAGGCCATAGTTCTGTCGCTGAATCAAATGCAGTAAATGGTGGAATCGACACTGTTGTTGAAGCAGCTGAAAAATAGCCACTAGAATTGCCTTCAACTTGTCGAGCACCAAACAGTTTTAACAGAGCGTCCATATCTCTCTGATGTTTCTGATGTTGTTGCATTTGCTTGTCCATTTGTTCCCTAAACAATTTAATAAGTTCTACTGTCTGTTTTTCAGCCATTGTTATTACGATGAATAATTTTATGGTAAAGTAAGCATGTATCCTATCGGCGACGCCAATAAACTCTGTTATGTTTCCCTCGGGTGACTCGCAGAGATAACATAACGAGTTATACAATTTAATTATTACATTTATTGTTCAATTACATATCTAACAGTCCATATAACACAGACTGTATGACGCATGCGTACGAACAGCCATGCTACATGGCAGTGAAACATGGGCTGTAACTGCTGAGGACATACGTAAGCTTGCAAGGAATGAAGCCAGTATGCTCCGTTGGATGTGTAATGTCAATGTGAATACCCGTCAGAGTGTAAGTATCTTGAGAGAAAAGCTGAACATTAGAAGCATCAGTTGTGGTGTGCAAGAGAGACGATTGCGCTGGTATGGACATGTGGTGAGAATGGATGAGGATAGCTGCGTGAAAAAGTGCCACACCCTAACAGTTGAGGGAACCCGTGGAAGAGGTAGGCCCAGGAAGACCTGGGCTGAGGTGGTGAGGCAAGACCTTCGTACATTGGGCCTCACCGAGGCGATGACTACTGACCGAGACCTTTGGAAATGTGCTGTGCGTGAGAAGACCCGGCAAGTCAAGTAAGATCGTTGCTAGTGTCCCTGGACTGGTTCTTGTGCGGGTGGCACATGAGATGCACCATTTTGAGCGTGGCCGTTGCCAGTACCGCCTGACTGGCTCCCGTAGGATTTTCGAGCGAGATCGTTGCCAGTGCCCCTGGACTGGCTTGTGCGGGTGGCACATAAAAGACACCATTTCGAGCATGGCCGTTTTCGTGCGGGTGACACGTAAAAGCACCCACTACACTCTGAGTGGTTGGCGTTAGGAAGGGCATCCAGCTGTAGAAACTCTGCCAAATTAGACTGGAGCCTGGTGTTGCCATCCGGTTTCACCAGTCCTCAGTCTAATCGTCCAACCCATGCTAGCATGGAAAGCGGACGTTAAACGATGATGATGATGATGATGATGATGATATATATATATATATATATATATAGTGTGTTACTGTGTGTGTGTGTCGGTGTGAGTGCATGTAAACCCCCTTAATACATTCATACATACATATGTATATGTATATATATATATATATATATATATATATATATATATATCTATATCTATATATGGAGGCCCAGTGGTTAGGGCAGCGGACTCGCGGTCATAGGATCGTGGTTCCGATTCCCAGGCCAGGCGTTGTGCGTGTTTATTGAGCGAAAACACCTAAAGTTCCACGAGGCTCCAGCAGGAGAGACAGAATTTTGATTTTATTATTATAGATCTATATATTTATATTTAGGTGTAGTCATGGCTGTGTGGTAGGAAGCTTGCTTCCCAACCACATAGTTCCAGGTACAGTCCCACTGCATGACACCTTGGACAAGTATCTTTTACTATAGCCTTGGACCGACCAAAGCCTTGTGAGTGGATTTGGTAGATGGAAACTGAAAGAAGCCCGTTGTATATATGTATATACACGTGTCTATATATATATATATATATATATATATATATATATATATATATATATATATATATATATATGTTTATGTTTATGTGTGTCTGTGTTTGTCCACTCATCATTGCTTGACAACTGATGCTGGTGCGCTTATGTCCCTGTAACTTAGCAGTTCAACAAAACAGACCGATAGAATAAGTACTAAGCTTACAAAGATTTCTTTGACTAAAATCCTTTAAAGTGGTGCTCCAGCATGGTCACAGTCAAATGACTGAAACAGTAAAAGAATCATGTGGTTTCTCAACCTCACAGCTGTACCTGCACTTTATATATATATATATATATATATATATATATATATATATACCAACACACACACACAAGTGACCTTCTTCGGCTTCACTCCACCAAAGGTCACTTCATCGCATGCATGTACATGTGTGTGTGTGTGTGTTTCAAGTTACTATCATAACTCTACTTACAATGTAGTAATTTCCATTTCAACAGTCTCAGATGAAGTCACTGGCCAAACATCTACAGCTCTGAACTCTCACCATTAAATTAATACAATGGCTATATCTGTTGGCAACAATAGCTTTAATATCGTATATAACATGGTTCATTTTTATTGTAGAGATGTTGCAGAAGATGCGAACAATGACAGAGAACATGGTGGAGGTAGGTTTTTAGAAATTCTCCCGTATTTGGAAATAAAACTGATATAAGAGAAGAATTATATTTTGGATATAAATAATATTTTGAAAATTATATTTTACAAAGCAAAAGCAAAAGCAAGATCATATCTCTATTGAGTAAAACAGGTTCAATGCCAACTTTCCAAACACTGATGGTCTCTGGAACCTCTTATAATTTACAAGCAGGAACTCCAGATTCCTGTGACAGCCAGGCTAGTTTACTTGGTATCTTGCACAAATTAATATCTTGCACAAACTAATATCTTGCACTGTGCAGTATTAATATAAAAAAGTATCATCATCATCATCGTTTAACGTCCTCCTTCCATGCTGGTATGGGTTGGACAGTTTGACAGGAGCTGGCCCGGCAGGAGCCTGTGCCATGCTTCTGAGTCTGTTTTGGAATGGTTTTTATGGCAAGAAATATGGAACTCTTCACAAATTTGCATGTCATCCTTGCGCAGGGTCATGCTAATCTTCTCTGTATTGTTCCAATCTTAGTATAAGTATAGCCAGAGCCATTTATACTAATGTACAAGTAGGTACCTGTATTTCATTTAATCATTTAAGTAAATTCCATATTTAATTTAGAGTGTGACCAGCTCTGGTTCAGAAAAGTCAGTAATCTGGAATGGTTTCAGAACCAAAGGTACCAGGAAATCGATGGAGAAGGAAATGCTGTTGAAAATTAACACCAATTATAGTAATTACATAAGTTTTCAAAGGTGGTGAACTGACTGGCAGAATCTTTAGAGCATTGAACTAAATATGTTGTGGTATTTTCCCCAACATTTTACTTCTAAGTTCAAATTCTGCCAAGGTCAGTTTTGCCTTTCATTCCCTCAGGAGTCAATCAATAAAATACCAATAAAATATTAGAAGGCAGGTATTGATTTCAATGACTGTCTCCTTTCTCCAAATTTCTGGCTTTCTGCTTGTGTTTGAAATTAAGGGCAGTGGAATAGCAGTGTTGTTAGAACATTGGACAAAAATATCTTGTAGTAGCTGTTCTTACTTTTGTCTTGTGATATTTGTTCTAAGTTCAAATCTCAATGGAGCCACCTTCGTTTTTCAGCCAGTTGTATTTGCTAAATCACTAAAGATAGGCACATATTCTGATAAGTTAACTAATTGTATTTGTTTTTTTAATGCTAATTTTAGTCAACTCAGCAAAGAGAACTGAACACAGAAGAACGTTTGGAAAACATATCAGAAACAATGGCTTCTTGCGGGAAAACCTTGAGTTATATTTATGAAAAAATTTATGGCTGGTTGCAAAGATTTGAAGACAGTTTTGGAGAAATTGAAAAAATAAAGGAATCTTGAATTCTTCATTGCAATTTTTTTTCATTTTAACATTCTAAAAATGGCTGTTTTATATATATTCTTTTATTTGTTTCAGTCATTTGATTGTGGCCATGCTGGAGTACTGCCTTTAGTTGAGCAAATCTGCTCCAGAACCTATTCTTTGTAAGCCTAGTTCTTATTCTATCAGTCTATTTTGCCAAACTACTTAGGCAAGGGGACGTAAACACACCAGCATCGGTTTTATATATATATATATATATATATATATATATATATATTGTGTACGAACAGCCATGCTACATGTGTACAAGCAGCTATGCTACATGGCAGTGTAACATGGGCCGTGACTGCTGAGGACATGCGTAAGCTCACGAGGAATGAAGCCAGTATGCTCTGATGGATGAGTAATGTCAGTGTGCATACCTGACAGAGTGTAAGTATCTTGAGAGAAAAGCTAAACATAAAAAGCATCAGTTGTGGTGTGCAAGAGAGACGATTGCACTGGTATGGTCATATGGCGAAAATGGATGAGGATAGCTGTGTGAAAAAGTGCCACACCCTAGCGGTTGAGGGAACCAGTGGAAGAGGCAGGCCCAGGAAAACCTGGGATGAGGTGGTGAAGCACGACCTCTGAACATTAGGCCTCACTAAGGCAATGACTTGTGACCGGGACCTTTGGAAATATGCTGTGCGTGAGAAGACCCGGCGAGCCAAGTGAGACCAAAATCCAAGGCCTCTGCCAGGGATGTAGCCAGCCCACTTGTGCGTACCATTCCTCCATTGGACACTATATTTGTAGGAACACTAAACTCAGCTTGGGAAGATCTGCTGAGGCAAGCGAGAGCAAAATCATGAAGGCACCTGTACAAGTGGAGCACTAAGAGCACCGTCCGAGCGTGATCATTGCCAGAGCAACTGTCTGGCTTCCGTGCCAGTGGCACGTAAATAGCACCATTCGAGCGAGATCGTTGCCAGTGCCGCTGGACTGGCTCCTGTGCAGGTAACACGTGAAATGACATTCGAGCAAGATCGTTGCCAGTGCCGCTGGACTGGCTGCTGTGCAGGTGGCACGTGAAAAGACATTCGAGCAGGATTGTTGCCAGTGTCGCTGGACTGGCTCCTGTGCAGGTGGCACGTGAAATGACATTCGAGCAAGATCGTTGCCAGTGCCGCTGGACTGGCTCCTGTGAAGGCGGCACGTGAAAAGACATTCGAGCAAGATCGTTGCCAGTGCCGCTGGACTGGCTCCTGTGCAGGTGGCACGTGAAATGACATTCGAGCAAGATCGTTGCCAGTGCCGCTGGACTGGCTCCTGTGAAGGCGGCACGTGAAAAGACATTCGAGCAAGATCGTTGCCAGTGCCGCTGGACTGGCTCCTGTGCAGGTGGCACGTGAAATGACATTCGAGCAAGATCGTTGCCAGTGTCGCTGGACTGGCTCCTTTGCAGGTGGCACGTGAAATGACATTCGAGCACCATCGTTGCCAGTGGCGATGGACTGGCTGCTGTGCACGTGACACGTGAAAAGAAATTCGAGCAAGATCGTTGCCAGTGCCGCTGGACTGGCTCCTGTGCAGGTGGCACGTGAAATGACATTCGAGCAACATCGTTGCCAGTGGCGATGGACTGGCTGCTGTGCACGTGACACGTGAAAAGAAATTCGAGCAAGATCGTTGCCAGTGCCGCTGGACTGGCTCCTGTGCAGGTGGCACGTGAAAAGACATTCGAGCAAGATCGTTGCCAGTGTTGCTGGACTGGCTTCTGTGCAGGTGGCACGTGAAAAGACATACGAGCAAGATCGTTGCCAGTGGCGATGGACTGGCTGCTGTGCACGTGACACGTGAAAAGACATTCGAGCAAGATCGCTGCCAGTGCCGCTGGACTGGCTCCTGTGCAGGTGGCACGTGGAAAGATATT
Organism: Octopus bimaculoides; assembly: GCF_046866305.1. NCBI lineage: Eukaryota > Metazoa > Mollusca > Cephalopoda > Octopoda > Octopodidae > Octopus > Octopus bimaculoides. Next base: position 119,266,764 of record NC_142933.1, on the reverse strand, counting down.
CGAGCAAGATCGTTGCCAGTTTTGGTGGACTAGCTCCTGTGCAGGTGGCACGTGAAAAGACATTCGAGCAAGATCGTTGCCAGTGCCGCTGGACTGGCTCCTGTGCAGGTGGCACGTGAAAAGACATTCGAGCAAGATCGTTGCCAGTGTTGCTGGACTGGCTTCTGTGCAGGTGGCACGTGAAAAGACATACGAGCAAGATCGTTGCCAGTGGCGATGGACTGGCTGCTGTGCACGTGACACGTGAAAAGACATTCGAGCAAGATCGCTGCCAGTGCCGCTGGACTGGCTCCTGTGCAGGTGGCACGTGGAAAGATATTCGAGCAAGATCGTTGCCAGTTTTGGTGGACTGGCTTCTGTGCAGTTGGCACGTGAAAAGACATACGAGCAAGATCGTTGCCAGTGCCGCTGGACTGGCTTCTGTACAGGTGGGACGTGAAAAGACATTCGAGCAAGATCGTTGCCAGTGTTGGTGGACTGGCTCCTGTGCAGGTAGCACGTGAAAAGACATTCGAGCAAGATCGTTGCCAGTGCCGCTGGACTGGCTTCTGTGCAGGTGGCACGTGAAAAGACATTCGAGCAAGATCGTTGCCAGTGCCGCTGGACTGGCTCCTGTGCAGGTAACACGTGAAATGATATTCGAGCAAGATCGTTGCCAGTGTCGCTGGACTGGCTCCTTTGCAGGTGGCACGTGAAATGACATTCGAGCAACATCGTTGCCAGTGGCGATGGACTGGCTGCTGTGCACGTGACACGTGAAAAGAAATTCGAGCAAGATCGTTGCCAGTGCCGCTGGACTGGCTCCTGTGCAGGTGGCACGTGAAAAGACATACGAGCAAGATCATTGCCACTGCCGCTGGACTGGCTCCTTTGCAGGTGGCACGTGGAAAGACATTCGAGCAAGATCGTTGCCAGTGTCGCTGGACTGGCTCCTGTGCAGGTGGCACGTGAAAAGACATAGGAGCAAGATCGTTGCCAGTGTTGGTGGACTGGCTCCTGTGCAGGTGGCACGTGAAAAGACATTCGAGCAAGATCGCTGCCAGTGCCGCTGGACTGGCTCCTGTGCAGGTGGCACGTGAAAAGACATTCGAGCAGGATTGTTGCCAGTGTCGCTGGACTGGCTCCTGTGCAGGTGGCACATGAAAAGACATTCGAGCAAGATCGTTGCCAGTGTCGCTGGACTGGCTCCTGTGCAGGTGGCACGTGAAAAGACATTCGAGCAAGATCGTTGCCAGTGTTGCTGGACTGGCTTCTGTGCAGGTGGCACGTGAAAAGACATACGAGCAAGATCGTTGCCAGTGCCGCTGGACTGGCTTCTGTGCAGGTGGCACGTGAAAAGACATTCGAGCAAGATCGTTGCCAGTGTCGCTGGACTGGCTTCTGTGCAGGTGGGACGTGAAAAGACATTCGAGCAAGATCGTTGCCAGTGTTGGTGGACTGGCTCCTGTGCAGGTGGCACGTGAAAAGACATTCGAGCAAGATCGCTGCCAGTGCCGCTGGACTGGCTCCTGTGCAGGTGGCACGTGAAAAGACATTCGAGCAAGATCGTTGCCAGTGTTGGTGGACTGGCTCCTGTGCAGGTGGCACGTGAAAAGACATTCGAGCAAGATCGTTGCCAGTGCCGCTGGACTGGCTTCTGTGCAGGTGGCACGTGAAAAGATATTCGAGCAAGATCGTTGCCAGTGTTGGTGGACTGGCTCCTGTGCAGGTGGCACGTGAAAAGACATTCGAGCAGGATTGTTGCCAGTGTCGCTGGACTCGCTCCTGTGCAGGTGGCACGTGAAAAGACATTCGAGCAAGATCGTTGCCAGTGTCGCTGGACTGGCTCCTGTGCAGGTGGCACGTGAAAAGACATTCGAGCAAGATAGTTGCCAGTGTTACTGGACTGGCTTCTGTGCAGGTGGCAGGTGAAAAGACATACGAGCAAGATCGTTGCCAGTGCCGCTGGACTGGCTTCTGTGCAGGTGGCACGTGAAAAGACATTCGAGCAAGATCGGTGCCAGTGTTGGTGGACTGGCTCCTGTGCAGGTGGCACGTGAAAAGACATTCGAGCAAGATCGTTGCCAGTGCCGCTGGACTGGCCTCTGTGCAGGTGGCACGTGAAAAGACATTCGAGCAAGATCGCTGCCAGTGCCGCTGGACTGGCTCCTGTGCAGGTGGCACGTGAAAAGACATTCGAGCAAGATCGTTGCCAGTGTTGGTGGACTGGCTCCTGTGCAGGTGGCACGTGAAAAGACATTCGAGCAACATCGTTGCCAGTGCCGCTGGACTGGCTTCTGTGCAGGTGGCACGTGAAAAGACATTCGAGCAAGATCGTTGCCAGTGCCGCTGGACTGGCTCCTGTGAAGGCGGCACGTGAAAAGACATTCGAGCAAGATCGTTGCCAGTGCCGCTGGACTGGCTCCTGTGCAGGTAACTCGTGAAATGACATTCGAGCAAGATCGTTGCCAGTGTCGCTGGACTGGCTCCTTTGCAGGTGGCACGTGAAATGACATTCGAGCAACATCGTTGCCAGTGGCGATGGACTGGCTGCTGTGCACGTGACACGTGAAAAGAAATTCGAGCAAGATCGTTGCCAGTGCCGCTGGACTGGCTCCTGTGCAGGTGGCACGTGAAAAGACATTCGAGCAAGATTGTTGCCAGTGTCGCTGGACTGGCTGCTGTGCAGGTGGCACGTGAAAAGACATTCGAGCAAGATCGCTGCCAGTGCCGCTGGACTGGCTCCTGTGCAGGTGGCACGTGGAAAGATATTCGAGCAAGATCGTTGCCAGTTTTGGTGGACTAGCTCCTGTGCAGGTCGCACGTAAAAAGACATTCGAGCAGGATTGTTGCCAGTGTCGCTGGACTGGCTGCTGTGCAGGTGGCACGTGAAAAGACATTCGAGTAAGATCGTTGCCAGTGTCGCTGGACTGGCTCCTGTGCAGGTGGCACGTGAAAAGACATTCGAGCAAGATCGTTGCCAGTGCCGCTGGACTGGCTCCTGTGCAGGTGGCACGTGAAAAGACATTCGAGCAAGATCGTTGCCAGTGCCGCTGGACTGGCTTCTGTACAGGTGGGACGTGAAAAGACATTCGAGCAAGATCGTTGCCAGTGTTGGTGGACTGGCTCCTGTGCAGGTGGCACGTGAAAAGACATTCGAGCAAGATCGTTGCCAGTGCCGCTGGACTGGCTTCTGTGCAGGTGGCACGTGAAAAGACATTCGAGCAAGATCGTTGCCAGTGCTGCTGGACTGGCTCCTGTGAAGGCGGCACGTGAAAAGACATTCGAGCAAGATCGTTGCCAGTGCCGCTGGACTGGCTCCTGTGCAGGTAACACGTGAAATGATATTCGAGCAAGATCGTTGCCAGTGTCGCTGGACTGGCTCCTTTGCAGGTGGCACGTGAAATGACATTCGAGCAACATCGTTGCCAGTGGCGATGGACTGGCTGCTGTGCACGTGACACGTGAAAAGAAATTCGAGCAAGATCGTTGCCAGTGTTACTGGACTGGCTTCTGTGCAGGTGGCAGGTGAAAAGACATACGAGCAAGATCGTTGCCAGTGCCGCTGGACTGGCTTCTGTGCAGGTGGCACGTGAAAAGACATTCGAGCAAGATCGGTGCCAGTGTTGGTGGACTGGCTCCTGTGCAGGTGGCACGTGAAAAGACATTCGAGTAAGATCGTTGCCAGTGCCGCTGGACTGGCTTCTGTGCAGGTGGCACGTGAAAAGACATTCGAGCAAGATCGCTGCCAGTGCCGCTGGACTGGCTCCTGTGCAGGTGGCACGTGAAAAGACATTCGAGCAAGATCGTTGCCAGTGTTGGTGGACTGGCTCCTGTGCAGGTGGCACGTGAAAAGACATTCGAGCAAGATCGTTGCCAGTGACGCTGGACTGGCTTCTGTGCAGGTGGCACGTGAAAAGACATTCGAGCAAGATCGTTGCCAGTGCCGCTGGACTGGCTCCTGTGAAGGCGGCACGTGAAAAGACATTCGAGCAAGATCGTTGCCAGTGCCGCTGGACTGGCTCCTGTGCAGGTAACACGTGAAATGACATTCGAGCAAGATCGTTGCCAGTGTCGCTGGACTGGCTCCTTTGCAGGTGGCACGTGAAATGACATTCGAGCAACATCGTTGCCAGTGGCGATGGACTGGCTGCTGTGCACGTGACACGTGAAAAGAAATTCGAGCAAGATCGTTGCCAGTGCCGCTGGACTGGCTCCTGTGCAGGTGGCACGTGAAAAGACATTCGAGCAAGATCGCTGCCAGTGCCGCTGGACTGGCTGCTGTGCAGGTGGCACGTGAAAAGACATTCGAGTAAGATCGTTGCCAGTGTCGCTGGACTGGCTCCTGTGCAGGTGGCACGTGAAAAGACATTCGAGCAAGATCGTTGCCAGTGCCGCTGGACTGGCTCCTGTGCAGGTGGCACGTGAAAAGACATTCGAGCAAGATCGTTGCCAGTGTTGCTGGACTGGCTTCTGTGCAGGTGGCACGTGAAAAGACATACGAGCAAGATCGTTGCCAGTGCCGCTGGACTGGCTTCTGTGCAGGTGGCACGTGAAAAGACATTCGAGCAAGATCGTTGCCAGTGCCGCTGGACTGGCTTCTGTACAGGTGGGACGTGAAAAGACATTCGAGCAAGATCGTTGCCAGTGTTGGTGGACTGGCTCCTGTGCAGGTGGCACGTGAAAAGACATTCGAGCAAGATCGTTGCCAGTGCCGCTGGACTGGCTTCTGTGCAGGTGGCACGTGAAAAGACATTCGAGCAAGATCGTTGCCAGTGCTGCTGGACTGGCTCCTGTGAAGGCGGCACGTGAAAAGACATTCGAGCAAGATCGTTGCCAGTGCCGCTGGACTGGCTCCTGTGCAGGTAACACGTGAAATGATATTCGAGCAAGATCGTTGCCAGTGTCGCTGGACTGGCTCCTTTGCAGGTGGCACGTGAAATGACATTCGAGCAACATCGTTGCCAGTGGCGATGGACTGGCTGCTGTGCACGTGACACGTGAAAAGAAATTCGAGCAAGATCGTTGCCAGTGCCGCTGGACTGGCTCCTGTGCAGGTGGCACGTGAAAAGACATACGAGCAAGATCATTGCCACTGCCGCTGGACTGGCTCCTTTGCAGGTGGCACGTGGAAAGACATTCGAGCAAGATCGTTGCCAGTTTTGGTGGACTAGCTCCTGTGCAGGTGGCACGTAAAAAGACATTCGAGCAGGATTGTTGCCAGTGTCGCTGGACTGGCTGCTGTGCAGGTGGCACGTGAAAAGACATTCGAGTAAGATCGTTGCCAGTGTCGCTGGACTGGCTCCTGTGCAGGTGGCACGTGAAAAGACATTCGAGCAAGATCGTTGCCAGTGTCGCTGGACTGGCTCCTGTGCAGGTGGCACGTGAAAAGACATTCGAGCAAGATCGTTGCCAGTGTTGCTGGACTGGTTTCTGTGCAGGTGGCACGTGAAAAGACATTCGAGCAAGATCGTTGCCAGTGCCGCTGGACTGGCTTCTGTACAGGTGGCACGTGAAAAGACATTCGAGTAAGATCGTTGCCAGTGTTACTGGACTGGCTTCTGTGCAGGTGGCACGTGAAAAGACATACGAGCAAGATCGTTGCCAGTGCCGCTGGACTGGCTTCTGTGCAGGTGGCACGTGAAAAGACATTCGAGCAAGATCGTTGCCAGTGTTGGTGGACTGGCTCCTGTGCAGGTGGCACGTGAAAAGACATACGAGCAAGATCATTGCCACTGCCGCTGGACTGGCTCCTTTGCAGGTGGCACGTGGAAAGACATTCGAGCAAGATCGTTGCCAGTTTTGGTGGACTAGCTCCTGTGCAGGTGGCACGTGAAAAGACATTCGAGCAGGATTGTTGCCAGTGTCGCTGGACTGGCAGCTGTGCAGGTGGCACGTGAAAAGACATTCGAGTAAGATCGTTGCCAGTGTCGCTGGACTGGCTCCTGTGCAGGTGGCACGTGAAAAGACATTCGAGCAAGATCGTTCCTAGTGTCGCTGGACTGGCTCCTGTGCAGGTGGCACGTGAAAAGACATTCGAGCAAGATCGTTGCCAGTGTTGCTTGACTGGCTTCTGTGCAGGTGGCACGTGAAAAGACATACGAGCAAGATCGTTGCCAGTGCCGCTGGACTGGCTTCTGTGCAGGTGGCACGTGAAAAGACATTCGAGCAAGATCGTTGCCAGTGCCGCTGGACTGGCTTCTGTACAGGTGGCACGTGAAAAGACATTCGAGTAAGATCGTTGCCAGTGTTACTGGACTGGCTTCTGTGCAGGTGGCACGTGAAAAGACATTCGAGCAAGATCGCTGCCAGTGCCGCTGGACTGGCTCCTGTGCAGGTGGCACGTGAAAAGACATTCGAGCAAGATCGTTGCCAGTGTTGGTGGACTGGCTCCTGTGCAGGTGGCACGTGAAAAGACATTCGAGCAGGATTGTTGCCAGTGTCGCTGGACTCGCTCCTGTGCAGGTGGCACGTGAAATGACATTCGAGCAACATCGTTGACAGTGTCGCTGGACTGGCTCCTGTGCAGGTGGCACGTGAAAAGACATTCGAGCAACATAGTTGCCAGTGTTACTGGACTGGCTTCTGTGCAGGTGGCAGGTGAAAAGACATTCGAGCAAGATCGTTGCCAGTGCCGCAGGACTGGCTTCTGTGCAGGTGGCACGTGAAAAGACATTTGAGCAAGATCGTTGCCAGTGCCGCTGGACTGGCTTCTGTGCAGGTTGCACGTGAAAAGACATACGAGCAAGATCGTTGCCAGTGCCGCTGGACTGGCTCCTGTGAAGGCGGCACGTGAAAAGACATTCGAGCAAGATCGTTGCCAGTGTCGCTGGACTGGCTCCTTTGCAGGTGGCACGTGAAATGACATTCGAGCAACATCGTTGACAGTGGCGATGGACTGGCTGCTGTGCACGTGACACGTGAAAAGAAATTCGAGCAAGATCGTTGCCAGTGCCGCTGGACTGGCTCCTGTGCAGGTGGCACGTGAAAAGACATACGAGCAAGATCATTGCCACTGCCGCTGGACTGGCTCCTTTGCAGGTGGCACGTGGAAAGACATTCGAGCAAGATCGTTGCCAGTTTTGGTGGACTAGCTCCTGTGCAGGTGGCACGTGAAAAGACATTCGAGTAAGATCGTTGCCAGTGTCGCTGGACTGGCTCCTTTGCAGGTGGCACGTGAAATGACATTCGAGCAAGATCGTTGCCAGTGGAGCTGGACTGGCTGCTGTGCACGTGACACGTGAAAAGAAATTCGAGCAAGATCGTTGCCAGTGTTACTGGACTGGCTTCTGTGCAGGTGGCACGTGAAAAGACATACGAGCAAGATCGTTGCCAGTGCCGCTGGACTGGCTTCTGTGCAGGTGGCACGTGAAAAGACATTCGAGCAAGATCGTTGCCAGTGTTGGTGGACTGGCTCCTGTGTAGGTGGCACGTGAAAAGACATACGAGCAAGATCCTTGCCACTGCCGCTGGACTGGCTCCTTTGCAGGTGGCACGTGGAAAGACATTCGAGCAAGATCGTTGCCAGTTTTGGTGGACTAGCTCCTGTGCAGGTGGCACGTGAAAAGACATTCGAGCAGGATTGTTGCCAGTGTCGCTGGACTGGCTGCTGTGCAGGTGGCACGTGAAAAGACATTCGAGTAAGATCGTTGCCAGTGTCGCTGGACTGGCTCCTGTGCAGGTGGCACGTGAAAAGACATTCGAGCAAGATCGTTGCCAGTGTCGCTGGACTGGCTCCTGTGCAGGTGGCACGTGAAAAGACATTCGAGCAAGATCGTTGCCAGTGTTGCTGGACTGGCTTCTGTGCAGGTGGCACGTGAAAAGACATACGAGCAAGATCGTTGCCAGTGCCGCTGGACTGGCTTCTGTGCAGGTGGCACGTGAAAAGACATTCGAGCAAGATCGTTGCCAGTGCCGCTGGACTGGCTTCTGTACAGGTGGCACGTGAAAAGACATTCGAGTAAGATCGTTGCCAGTGTTACTGGACTGGCTTCTGTGCAGGTGGCACGTGAAAAGACATACGAGCAAGATCGTTGCCAGTGTCGCTGGACTGGCAGCTGTGCAGGTGGCACGTGAAAAGACATTCGAGTAAGATCGTTGCCAGTGTCGCTGGACTGGCTCCTGTGCAGGTGGCACGTGAAAAGACATTCGAGCAAGATCGTTCCTAGTGTCGCTGGACTGGCTCCTGTGCAGGTGGCACGTGAAAAGACATTCGAGCAAGATCGTTGCCAGTGTTGCTTGACTGGCTTCTGTGCAGGTGGCACGTGAAAAGACATACGAGCAAGATCGTTGCCAGTGCCGCTGGACTGGCTTCTGTGCAGGTGGCACGTGAAAAGACATTCGAGCAAGATCGTTGCCAGTGCCGCTGGACTGGCTTCTGTACAGGTGGCACGTGAAAAGACATTCGAGTAAGATCGTTGCCAGTGTTACTGGACTGGCTTCTGTGCAGGTGGTACGTGAAAAGACATTCGAGCAAGATCGCTGCCAGTGCCGCTGGACTGGCTCCTGTGCAGGTGGCACGTGAAAAGACATTCGAGCAAGATCGTTGCCAGTGTTGGTGGACTGGCTCCTGTGCAGGTGGCACGTGAAAAGACATTCGAGCAGGATTGTTGCCAGTGTCGCTGGACTCGCTCCTGTGCAGGTGGCACGTGAAATGACATTCGAGCAACATCGTTGACAGTGTCGCTGGACTGGCTCCTGTGCAGGTGGCACGTGAAAAGACATTCGAGCAACATAGTTGCCAGTGTTACTGGACTGGCTTCTGTGCAGGTGGCAGGTGAAAAGACATTCGAGCAAGATCGTTGCCAGTGCCGCAGGACTGGCTTCTGTGCAGGTGGCACGTGAAAAGACATTTGAGCAAGATCGTTGCCAGTGCCGCTGGACTGGCTTCTGTGCAGGTTGCACGTGAAAAGACATACGAGCAAGATCGTTGCCAGTGCCGCTGGACTGGCTCCTGTGAAGGCGGCACGTGAAAAGACATTCGAGCAAGATCGTTGCCAGTGTCGCTGGACTGGCTCCTTTGCAGGTGGCACGTGAAATGACATTCGAGCAACATCGTTGACAGTGGCGATGGACTGGCTGCTGTGCACGTGACACGTGAAAAGAAATTCGAGCAAGATCGTTGCCAGTGCCGCTGGACTGGCTCCTGTGCAGGTGGCACGTGAAAAGACATACGAGCAAGATCATTGCCACTGCCGCTGGACTGGCTCCTTTGCAGGTGGCACGTGGAAAGACATTCGAGCAAGATCGTTGCCAGTTTTGGTGGACTAGCTCCTGTGCAGGTGGCACGTGAAAAGACATTCGAGTAAGATCGTTGCCAGTGTCGCTGGACTGGCTCCTTTGCAGGTGGCACGTGAAATGACATTCGAGCAAGATCGTTGCCAGTGGAGCTGGACTGGCTGCTGTGCACGTGACACGTGAAAAGAAATTCGAGCAAGATCGTTGCCAGTGTTACTGGACTGGCTTCTGTGCAGGTGGCACGTGAAAAGACATACGAGCAAGATCGTTGCCAGTGCCGCTGGACTGGCTTCTGTGCAGGTGGCACGTGAAAAGACATTCGAGCAAGATCGTTGCCAGTGTTGGTGGACTGGCTCCTGTGTAGGTGGCACGTGAAAAGACATACGAGCAAGATCCTTGCCACTGCCGCTGGACTGGCTCCTTTGCAGGTGGCACGTGGAAAGACATTCGAGCAAGATCGTTGCCAGTTTTGGTGGACTAGCTCCTGTGCAGGTGGCACGTGAAAAGACATTCGAGCAGGATTGTTGCCAGTGTCGCTGGACTGGCTGCTGTGCAGGTGGCACGTGAAAAGACATTCGAGTAAGATCGTTGCCAGTGTCGCTGGACTGGCTCCTGTGCAGGTGGCACGTGAAAAGACATTCGAGCAAGATCGTTGCCAGTGTCGCTGGACTGGCTCCTGTGCAGGTGGCACGTGAAAAGACATTCGAGCAAGATCGTTGCCAGTGTTGCTGGACTGGCTTCTGTGCAGGTGGCACGTGAAAAGACATACGAGCAAGATCGTTGCCAGTGCCGCTGGACTGGCTTCTGTGCAGGTGGCACGTGAAAAGACATTCGAGCAAGATCGTTGCCAGTGCCGCTGGACTGGCTTCTGTACAGGTGGCACGTGAAAAGACATTCGAGTAAGATCGTTGCCAGTGTTACTGGACTGGCTTCTGTGCAGGTGGCACGTGAAAAGACATACGAGCAAGATCGTTGCCAGTGCCGCTGGACTGGCTTCTGTGCAGGTGGCACGTGAAAAGACATTCGAGCAAGATCGTTGCCAGTGTTGGTGGACTGGTTCCTGTGCAGGTGGCACGTGAAAAGACATTCGAGCAAGATCGTTGCCAGTCCCGCTGGACTGGCTCCTGTGCAGGTGGCACTTGAAAAGACATTCGAACAAGATCATCGCCAGTGGCGATGGACTGGCTGCTGTGCACGTGACACGTGAAAAGAAATTCGAGCAAGATCGTTGCCAGTGCCGCTGGACTGGCTCCTGTGCAGGTGGCACGTGAAAAGACATACGAGCAAGATCATTGCCAGTGCCGCTGGACTGGCTCCTTTGCAGGTGGCACGTGAATAGACATTCGATCAAGATCGTTGCCAGTGTTGGTGGACTGGCTCCTGTGCAGGTGGCACGTGAAAAGACATTCGAGCAGGATCGTTGCCAGTGTCGCTGGACTGGCTCCTGTGCAGGTGGCACGTGAAAAGACATTCGAGCAAGATCGTTGCCAGTGTCGCTGGACTGGCTCCTGTGCAGGTGGAACGTGAAAAGACATTCGAGCAAGATCGTTGCCAGTGTCGCTGTGCTGGCTCCTGTGAAGGCGGCACGTGAAAAGACATTCGAGCAAGATCGTTGCCAGTGTTGCTGGACTGGCTTCTGTGCAGGTGGCACGTGAAAAGACATACGACAAGATCGTTGCCAGTGCCGCTGGACTGGCTTCTGTGCAGGTGGCACGTGAAAAGACATTCGAGCAAGATCGTTGCCAGTGCCGCTGGACTGGCTTCTGTACAGGTGGCACGTGAAAAGACATTCGAGCAAGATCGTTGCCAGTGCCGCTGGACTGGCTCCTGTGCAGGTGGAACGTGAAAAGACATACGAGCAAGATCGTTGCCAGTGCCGCTGGACTGACTTCTGTGCAGGTGGCACGTGAAAAGACATTCGAGCAAGATCGTTGCCAGTGCCGCTGGACTGGCTCCTGTGCAGGTGGCACGTGAAAAGACATTCGAGCAAGATCGTTGCCAGTGTTGGTGGACTGTCTCCTGCGCAGGTGGCACGTGAAAAGACATTCGAGCAAGATCGTTGCCAGTGCTGCTGGACTGGCTTCTGTGCAGGTGGCACGTGAAAAGACATTCGAGCAAGATCGTTGCCAGTGTTGGTGGACTGTCTCCTGCGCAGGTGGCACGTGAAAAGACATTCGAACAAGATCATCGCCAGTGTCGCTGGACTGGCTCCTGTGCAGGTGGCACGTGAAAAGACATTCGAGCAAGATCGTTGCCAGTGTCACCGGACTGTCTCCTGTGCAGGTGGCACGTGAAATGAAATTCGAGCAACATCGTTGCCAGTGGAGCTGGACTGGCTCCTTTGCAGGTGGCACGTGAAATGAAATTCGAGCAACATCGTTGCCAGTGGAGCTGGACTGGCTGCTGTGCACGTGACACGTGAAAAGAAATTCGAGCAAGATCGTTGCCAGTGCCGCTGGACTGGCTTCTGTGCAGGTTGCACGTGAAAAGACATTCGAGCAAGATCGTTGCCAGTGTTGGTGGACTGGCTCCTGTGCAGGTGGCACGTGAAAAGACATACGAGCAAGATCGTTACCAGTGTCGCTGGACTGGCTCCTGTGAAGGCGGCACGTGAAAAAACATTCCAGCAAGATCGTTGCCAGTGCCGCTGGACTGGCTCCTGTGCAGGTAACACGTGAAATGACATTCGAGCAAGATCATTGCCAGTGTCGCTGGACTGGCTCCTTTGCAGGTGGCACGTGAAATGACATTCGAGCAACAACGTTGCCAGTGCCGCTGGACTGGCTTCTGTGCAGGTGGCACGTGAAAAGACATTCGAGCAAGATCGTTGCCAGTGTCGCTGGACTGGCTGCTGTGCAGGTGGCACGTGAAAAGACATTCGTGCAAGATCGTTGCCAGTGTCGCTGGACTGGCTCCTGTGCAGGTGGCACGTGAAAAGACATTCGAGCAAGATCGTTGCCAGTGTCGCTGGGCTGGCTCCTGTGAAGGCGGCACGTGAAAAGACATTCGAGCAAGATCGTTGCCAGTGTTGTTGGACTGGCTCCTGTGCAGGTGGCACATAAAATACACCATTTTGAGCGAGGCTATTGCCAGTACCGCCTGACTGCCCTACATGCAGGTGACACGTAAAAGCACCCACTACACTCTCAGAGTGGTTGGCGTTAGGAAGGGCATCCAGCTGTAGAAACTCTGCCAGATTAGATTGGAGTCTGGTGTAGCCATTTGGTTCACCAGTCCTCAGTTAAATCGTCCAACCCATGCTAGCATGGAAAGCGGATGTTAAACGATGATGGTATATATATATATATATACATTTACACTCACACACACCTGTTAACTTCTATCTTTTACTTGTTTCAATCATTAGACTGTGGCCATGCTGGGACACTGTCTTGAAGAGTTTTTTTTAGTTGAATGAGTTGACCCTAGTACATATTTTTCATGTAAATCCTATTTATTCTATCGGTCTATTTTGGTGAACCGCCAAGTTACAGGCATGTAAACACACCAACAACTGTTGTCAAGCAGTGGTGGGGGACAATCACACACACACACGTGCTCTTCTTTCAGTTTCTTATTTCTTTACTGCCCACAAAGGGCTACACACAGAGGGGACAAACGGATTAAGTCAATTACATTGAACTCCAGTGCGTAACTGGTACTTAATTTATCGACCCTGAAATGATGAAAGGTAAAGTTGACATCGGTGGAATTTGAACCCGGCTTCCTAACGTTTCTGCCACAGTTCTGTCAACCAAATTTACTCACAAAGCTTTAATTAGTATGAGGCCAAAACAGTGGAAGTTATTAAAAATGAATAATACAGGTTGATGGTTAGTATTTTTTCCTGTTATTTCAATATTTCAGGGTTAGAACAGCTTCTTCTGGAAATGTTTGGAGACAAAAAATTTTTAGCTGACATCTCTGTTCTGTTGTGTGTGAAGGCTTGTTTTGAAATGCTATAATAACCAAACAATTGCATCCAGTTGAAATCTTTTGCTGTACTTGTTAATGAAAATATGTTCTTTTATCCTCAGGTTCCCAATGTTTCTTTCTGTGGCTTCAGTGGCTATTTCGATATTTTGAGTGTGGCATTTCTGTTTTTGACAGATCAAGTATTATGTCTGCAGTCATACAGGGTGTATAAAATCATCTTTATCAAATGCAATGAATTCTATATTGGAAGTATTGAAATACCAAGTACTAACCATTGACATGTATTTTTAATACACTGTATTATTTTGGTTTAAATAAAAAACAAAAACAAAAACAAAAAACAAATAAAAGACACATTTAACAGACAATGCTTCATGAAAACTATATGACTTTTCACTTACATATATATATATATATATATATATATATATATATATATATATATTTATTTATCTATCTATCCATACACACACACACACACACATACATTTCTGGTAAGAGAGATTCTTGTTGCAAGAAAAACTATAAAATGATGACACTGTTATTCAAGTTTTATTGAACAAACTACTATGTACTAGTTCTTTATTCTTTAGTAAATGGCATCAAATACTTACAGCATGGACTACTGATATAATACTTTAGTAATATACACAAACAACTTCACTTTGTTACAGGAGATATGATGAAAGACCTTTATTACTGTTGCCCGTATAATAGAGATAACATAATACACTAGTGAGAATAAAAACAAAAATACTACACAGACCCTTACACGCATATGCGCACTCAGACACATACATACACCTACACACAAACACACTCTCTCTCTCACATGTTGGCCCTTAGTGGTCACTCAACCTGATATAAATAAAAGCCAAGTCTTGCTCAAATTTCCTCCTACCATCTTAAGAAATAATCTTTTCTATTATAGGCACAAGGCCTGAAATTTGGTGGAGGAGGATAGTTGATTACATTGACCCCAGTACTCAACTGGCACTTAATTTATCGACCCCAAAAGGATGAAAAGGAAAGTCGACCTCAGTGGAATTTGAACTCAGAACATAGCGATGGATGAAATACTGCTAAGCATTCCATCCAGTGTGCTAACGATTCTGCCAGTTCAATGCCTGGTTAGTGCATCTTAAGAAATGATGTTGTACAGAACATATTACACCTGAAAGAGTTGGGGGTGATCACAGTTGAGTTGCTCTCGACAGTCATATGTTTGGTCAGGGCCAACTTGGAATTAAACAACTATAATGACATACATGCTCACACACACACATGTATGTGTGCAACCAGACACACACACACACACACACACACACACAAATACGTATGAACTATAGAGAGAGCCCCTGTATGTAACTTCAAGAACTGCTAGAAATAGCTGACAAAATTGCTCAAATTACATTTTGCTGTCTTAAGAATAAAGGGGCATGTCAGATAATGTTGAGCAAGACAGTATTAACTTGGAACTGAACAACAATATCTATACACACACACACACACACATATGTATATGTATATAAACATACAGGGGTTGGACAAAATAATGGAAACACCTTAAAATTTCAAACAAATTTAATTTAATATGAGGTAGGACCACCTTTGGCAGTAATTACAGCTTGAATTTTACATGGTATGGACTCATACAAAGTTTGAATTGTTTGCAAAGGAATTTTTGTCCATTCTTCAGCTAAAACAGTCTCCAGTTCTTGTAGTGATGATGGTGGAGGATATCAACTCCTTACTTGTTTTTCTAAAATGCGCCATAAATGTTCAATAATATTGAGATCTGGGGACTGTGGTGGCCAAATAAGATGTTCAACTTCAGTAGAATATTCCTCGTGCCATTCAGTAACAACTTTAGCTGTGTGAATTGGTGCATTATCATCCTGAAAGAATGCGTTTCCCTCTGGAAACAGTTCCGCAACCATAGGATGGATTTGATCTGATAAAATGCTTAAATAGTCTTGTCTATTAATTCTGCCATGAAGGGAAACCATTGGGCCGGCAGATTTCCAAGATATAGCCCCCCAGATCCTCCTCCATGTTTAACAGTTGGAAGAAGGCAGTCTGCGTCAAATGTTTCTTTTGGCTGTCTCCACATGTATATTCAGCCAGTGGTCGGAAATAAGGTAAAGAATGACTCATCCGAGAAAATAACATTCTCCCACTGCTCTAGGGACCAATTCTGTCGGTTTTTACTCCACTCTAAATGCTTTGCAACGTTTGTTTTTGAAAGTAGTGCTTTTCTGATTGCAGCCCTCCCGTGAAATCCAGTTCTGTGCAGCTCCCGGCAAACAGTTTTGTGGAAACTGGGTTCTCAAAGTGGTCATTAAACTCTGCAGTAATTTTGGGAGCTGTACTTTTGTGATCCTTTCTAACAATTCACGTAAGAGTCCGACAGTCCCTATCTGAAAGTTTTGGTTTTCTTCCGGAGTTTTGTTTCGATGAGGTTTTTCCCTCTTTCTCAAAGGCTGTCATTACTTTCAAGACAGTACTTCTTAATACACCTAACATTTCGTCTGTTTTCGTTACGCTAGTGCCTGCCATACGAGCACCAACAATTTGACCTCTTTGAAAGTCCGATAGCTCTGTCATTTTAATGAAGTTTAATTAACTTCTGATGATATCTGAAAAGAAACATCAATTTTTAGCAAAACATATTAAGCAACACTAATAATAAATAAAAAAAAATGTGAAAATATACTAGCTTTTGGTGGTTTTATAAATATTTTAAAATTATGATACTATGATGCTAGGTGTTTCCATTATTTTGTCCAACCTATGTATGTATGTATGTATGTATGTACATACGTACGTACGTATGTATGTATGTATGTATGTATGTATGTATCACATGCATATACACAGTGCAATTTGAAGTGTAACCATTCTCTTAGTCTGGGCGCCTTATTTCAGTTCCTTTCATATATGTTCCTAATTTTTCCAGTTGTTTGTGTACTTTTTTACTGACATTGTTTACAATTTGGATGTTTGTTTCAATGATGCTTTTTGAAATATCCATCTGGTCAACAGTCAGTTGGTCTCTTTTCTGTATTTTCTGCAAGTTAAAAAGAAAAAAAAAAGAAGAAGAGAATATTATAAAGAACTTTTAAATAATTTGAAGTTTCTTTATTAAAATTATGCTTTTTAAAAGAAATTTTTGTTTAACCCTTTAGC
Organism: Octopus bimaculoides; assembly: GCF_046866305.1. Taxonomy (NCBI): domain Eukaryota; kingdom Metazoa; phylum Mollusca; class Cephalopoda; order Octopoda; family Octopodidae; genus Octopus; species Octopus bimaculoides. Next base: position 119,250,423 of record NC_142933.1, on the reverse strand, counting down.
ATTCAAACCATCCATAATATCCAGACTAAATATTCAACCTGTTTTATGGTCAAACTAGCCAGATCAAGCCTCTCACAAATATCCTGCAATGTCCTAAAGATAAACAGTCATATCAGGAAAGTCTCAAAGCTACAAGATGATGCATGATTAGTTCAAAATTATGTAAATAAATAAGCATCACATTTGAGAGAATAACTTAAATACTGAAGGATTAAATTAATTTTTTATGAACTCTTATGATTTTCCAGGCATGAAACCAAAATATTGTTAAAGTGAACCAATAAGTGCAGCCATAGCTGTGTAGTAAAGAAGTTTGTTTTGCAATGATGTGGTTTTGGATTCAGAATGTGTGGTAACAGAGGTAGCCAATGCTTTGTGAGTGAAATTGTTTGCTGGAAACTACATGGAAGCCTATGATATATGAGTCTGTGCATGAATGTTGACATTTCTTGGCTTTGCTTAACACCATCTGAGTAAAACAGTGATATGATGTCACTCTATCTGGTAGAAGACTGGTAGAATGAAAGCAATGTCCTCTACTTGAAGACAGGTAAAGATTGGTATCCTAAAACCCTGATTTATGTCCCCATCCAATCCACATCATCATCATCATCATCATCATCATCGTCGTCGTTTAACGTCTGCTTTCCATGCTAGCATGGGTTGGATGATTTGACTGAGGACTGGGCTACAGAAAAATGGGCATTAAATGTATACCTGAATGAATTCAATTAATTATCAATTTAATTCTCAACTTGGATATAGCTTTCTTCACTAATGAACTTTCTTCTCAAGAAAAACCCACTCAATCCCCCCTCAAAGTACACTGTACTCTCATAAAAAATGGCACATTAGATAATGTCATCCAAGATACACTGCTTCCAATATATGACAGGGTAGTCATGACTGGAATGCCTCTGATCATAGGTCTCCTCAGTATGAGTTAATCTGGTACTACACATCAACAAGAACAATAACAACAGCCATTCTGCCCCTGGGAGCATATAAACATTCGTGTGAAACAGCAAAATACACAAAAAAAAATATCTAAAACAAAATCGTCTGTTTTTAAGAAAAAATAGAAAGCAATTTTAGGTCATTAGTTTTTAGTTTTTAGTTATGTGAATATTTGTTTAAATTCATAAGATAGAATGATTAGTTATGAATGCTGAATTAAACTGACTCCTGTATCTAATTTATTTTATTGATTCAACTGAGTGGAAAAGCAACATTAACCCCTGGAGAACTTCATCTTAAAACATTTATTTTTTTTTATGACATTGTTGGAGAAACAAGAGCAGTGGCCATGACACTTTTCTTTTAGGGCTGCTGAGACTGTTTGAGGAAGGGACTGTTTGAGGAAGGGACTGTTTGAGGAAGGGACTGTTTGAGGAAGGGACTGTTTGACCAAAGGCCTGACTTGGTTCTACCAGCAAAAGAGACACCATTAAAATTTACAAGAATCAGGGTTCCATAATGATATCATTGATTATTTAGGTAACGAGCTGACAGAATTGTTGGTGCATTGGACAAAATGCTGAGTGGCATTTCTTCAGGCTTTAGGTCCTGAGTTCAAATACTGCAAAGCTGACTTTGCTTTCCATCCTTTCAAGGTCAATAAAATAAAGTACCAATCAAGTTCCAGGGTTGATGCAATCAACTAACCCCTTCCTTCTGAAATTACTGGCCTAGCGCCAAAATTGGAAATAATTCATCATTTAGAATTCTCTCATTTAGCATCCTCGTTCATGCTGGCATGGGTTGGATGGGTTGACCAGGGCTGCACCAGATTCAGTTCTGATTTGGCATGGTTTCTATGGCTGGATGCCCTATACATACACACATACATACATACATACATACATACATACATGCATACATACATGCATGCATGCATACATACATGCATATAAAATAATATATATATATATGGGTGTGTATTTATATGTGTATACATACATATAAATGTAGACATATATTATTTCTATAGTATTATAAGTTTAGCTCATTTTACAACCAATTATTTAGAAACAGTAGTTTTATTCCTAGTTGAAATCATTTTACTTACATCAGTGAAATATTTAGGACAGACATAATTATCAAAATTACTATTTCCCTTCCCTTTCAAAATAATCTCAGTCTTCATGGTTATTGAATAAACAATTATTATTATCTCATCATTCTGTACTCACAATCATTCTGAATTCAATTATCTTTCCCTTATTACTTTATTTAACTCTCCATTTCACCATTGATGACCTTACTGTTAGTTTCGTCACACTGCTGCATTTCAGAACAAGAAGCTTATATTATGTTTCTTTCTATCACTGTTTTCTATTCATAACAAGCTCGTTATATTATCTCTTAATTAAGCTACGAAATAATATTTTATCAAACTATGAAATATATTTTACAAAAGAGTTACTTCAATTCTGTACTGCACTTTTCCATGGCAACTACAATGGTAAGTACAGTGGGCTCTTACCAACCCCACTCAAACCCTACTGACTGACTGACTGATTTATCTCTCTTCTCCTTGTTACCCGTATTGTGTTCACACCTTCAAGGCCAGAAATGGGAGGAAAACAGAAAGTAAAGGTAATGAACACAAAATAAGGGAAATTCTCTCTATGCTGGTGGCATAATAAAATGCCTTCAGTACATCCTGTAAAGTGGATGATGTTAAGAAGGACATCCAACTGAAGAAATCATATCTAAAATGAAACATGAGACATGTTCCTCAAAACTTTCCAAGAACGTAGAAACATCAAATAAGAACTGACTCTTGTACTGTAACAACTTGTCGAACCTATGCCACGATGATGATGATGATGATGATGATGATATGTATGTGTGTGTGTATATATATATATATATATATATGTGTGTATATATATAGAAAAATACAAGTATATCAAATACCATACAACGTATACTCTTGATTTATTCAAACGATCTCTGTCTCAATGGAATGGATCAGAATAACCAAATGGCATTTAAGACCAGCTCCACTTGAGAAGGGGAGACAATCTCAAGAATCAAGAATTATTCTCCAAAGCTGACATGTCTTTTAGGACAAGGACAGTCTTATTGTCTGGAGACAACTAGACAGTTGTGGACATATATTTTGGCCTCATTAGGCATCATCAATTTGATAATTGTTCTCTCTTATCTCCAACAGCCAAGGAACATAGACTTATACAAAAAGAACAGAACACATTTAAGGCCTAGGTAATTTGCATTATTTATACAAAAATGAGCTGAGTGAAAGAACTCAGAGTGGCCAGTAACATGTAGCTAAGTAACACAAATACAGTTATCTCCCCATTTTATTGTCTTACTTTCCATCCTCTCTCCATTCTTTTCTTTCTTTTTCTTACAAGCTTACTCTCTCTTTATCATAAAAGTTTAGTTATCCCATACCTAACACATGCACACATTCATATATATATATATATATATATATATATAAAGAGTGAGATAAAGAGACCAATGGCATAAGTAAATTTATATTTTATGTAGAGTGTCTTACAGCTGTTTCAGGGAATATTCAATGTATCCCTTCATCGGAGACGGTAATAGTAGAAAATAAGGATTATTACATCTGTATGAGGAGGTTTGCAGTAAGAAATGAGAGTGATGCGGAGGAGAAAAAACAAAGAAGAAACAGTACTGTTTCTTCTTTGTTTTTTCTCCTTTCAATTGCCCTGTTTCGTTTATTCACTTTTTGTTTTGTTGTTTTACGATTTTTGTTTGTTGTAGTTTTTGCTGCAAGCAAAAGTCTGAATTATTGATCAGATATTTTCTTTTGAATCTCCAACACAAAATACCCAAAGCTATACATTTCGAATCAGTTGTGTCTGATGTGTATTTAATTATTCTTTCCTTGTAGGGAAGATTAATTATTGCAAAACCATTTGGTTACTTTTGGCAGTATATGGAGCTAAATTTATAATACTGTATAGATAATATACTCTCTCTTTTACCTTATATTGAGTGATCTCTTTCTTTCTGACTTATAAACCATCTCAGACAACTATATAATGTTGATATGCATAAGATAATAATAATAACAATAATTCACAGAAAACAGGCATGGTATTCAATGTGATACAGGACATACGTTTCAGCAAAATGCCATATTTATTATATAATAGTTGCAGGAAGCATGCACTTCATCACATCAGTGTTTAGCACTGATGAGGTGAAGTGCAAAATTGCATAATGCTTCTATAATTGTTATGTAATTCAGTTCTATATTTAATTTAGAGAGTTGGTACAAAAAATATGTAGCCAACTTGAGAACACAGGAGGGGAGGAGAGATTTAATTTAGGAAATTACATGAAGAATTAAGGTGAAACGAATGCTAAAAGAGAGGGATTAGGAAGTTATATATTGAAGGTCAATTTAAATAATTAAGTATTAGTAAACAGTAATTAGTAAATAATACACATTAAAGTATTAATAGCGATGGCAGATGAATGCATGAAAAGATTGAAAAATGAGAGAATATCTTAGCAATGCATAACTGGGCATCCAAGAAATGGCTGAGTTGGAAAGAATTGCGTGAAAAACGGAGGAAAACATGCGAGTAAAGAGTTTTATAGATATGCTACGACCAGAAGTGGACATTAGGGAGAGTGCTGAAGACAATAGCAATGATAGTAACAGAGGAACATGAGAAGCCATAGCGAGTAGGAAGGAATAAGAGAATAGTATGAAAAATATTTAGCCAAGCCTTTTGAATAGTTTCTGTCCAACAAATTCCATTTCTAAGGTATTAGTCTAATGACCAAGATCTTTGGCAATATGCTGTGTTGTGCTTGAGAAGACTCGTCAAGCCAAGTGAAATCATAGTTGTGGCCATTGCCAGTGTCATGTGAATGGTACCCATAAAATCATAATCATGGTCATTGCTGATGCTGGGAAGGCACATGACTGCTGGGAAGGCACATGACTGCTGGGAAGGCACATGGCTGCTGGGAAGGCACATGGCATGCTGCTGCTGGGAAGGCGCATGGCTCAGTGGTTAGAGCGTCGAGCTTATAATCGTGAGGTTGTGAGTTCGAATCCCGGACCGGGCTGTGTGTTGTGTTCTTGAGCAAGACACTTTATTTCACGTTGCTCCAGTTCACTCAGCTGTAGAAATGAGTATCGGCCCTTGCCTTTCCCTTGGATAACATCGGTGGCGTGGAGTGGAGAGGCCTGTATGCATGGGCGACTGCTGGTCTTCCATAAACAAACCTTGCCCGGACTTGTGCCTGGGAGGGTAACTTTCTAGGTGCAATCCCATGGTCAGTCATGACCGAAGGGGGCTCAGCAGGTCATTGCTGGTAACATTGGGCTGATGAAGGTGAGGGATGGGGTGGTGCAGCGTAATCTTCAAATGTGGGCCTCATGGAGGTGATGACAAGTGAGCAAGACCTTTGGTGATATGCTGTGCTTGAGAAGTATCGTCAAGCCAAAGTGAAACCATAGTTGTGGTTGTTGCCAGGTCATGTAAATGGCCCCTGTGAAATCATAGTAATGACCATTGCCAGTGTCATATAAATGGCACCCATGCTGGTGGCACATAAAAAGCACTCATTATACTCTTGGAGTGGTTGGCATTAGGAAGGGCATCCAGCTGTAGAAACCATGCCAAATCAGACTGGAACATGATGCAGCTATCTGGCTCACCAGTTCCAGTCAAACCATCTAACCCCTGCCAGCATGGAAAGTGGATGTTAAATGATGATGATGATGATGATAATGTAGTTATGCTATCAGATACTGCTCAATGTCTGAATGTATCTGAAGTTTGCTTTGTAAATATGCAGGTAGTGAGATTAAATCTGGACCTGCATATTTGCAAAGCAAACCCCTTAACTACTCTGATATTTTATCCTCCCATCATATTAATTTCTCATGGTACTTTAATGATTATGTTCAAATACTTCAGGTTTGTCACATAATTTCTTACCTCCTGCATGTCCGACATAGTTGTGAGGTCTTTTGAGAATTCCTCTGAAATATAAAATAAACACAACTCTTTACAAACAATTAAATATATTTCTCATTTCTTTCAGTTGATTAGTAATCACCATTTAACCCTAAGTTGGTTCTGATGGAACCAATCTATAATCAAGGATATTCCATCTATGACCATCATGTCTTTTATTCTGTGTCAAGGACAACATTGTCTTGTGTGCAGGACCTATGAGAAGTGCTACACAGTTAGTACATCACCCGGGGGGGGGGGGGATGTCTAGAAAGCCAAAGTGACAATCTGCTGGATTTCCATCCCTTAAACCTTTAGCATTTGAACTGGCCATATCTGGCCCGAATATTCTATATGTTTTATGTTCAAGCTGACCAGATCTGGCTTCTCACACCTATCCTACAATATCATTCTAAAAATAAACAACCATTTCATTAAAATCCCAAAGATACAAGATGCAGCATAATTAATTCAAAAGAATCTGAATAAATAGACATTAAATTTGACAGAGCAACCTGAATGCTAAGGGGTTAAAAAAAAAAAATTCTCAGCACCTTTGAATTTTGAAAGGAACTCACCCCACTTTACTTAAATTCCTCCTTGCTAAATTTCTTTTAGATGCTCTACTTAAGAGTCCTTTTCATTCTAAGATGGAAAGGTGTGATATGAGGGAGAGTTGGGTGTTATTTCTACCATGTCAATTGATCATGCAGAGGCTCCATGTTGACTCATTTAGTTGATGTATTCAATGGCACTAAGTAATACTACTATAAAAATGTCAGCAGTCTGTTTCATAGATATCAGAGGAATAAATAATATAATCATTTCTTCCTTATGTTCTCATCCATAGCCATCATAATTGCTTGTTTTCTCCCTCATCATCTTCTACTTCACTGTTGTTATAGCAATATGATGATGTAACAACATTTAACGAAGTCTGGTTGTAATCCTAAGTCAATTTCACATGCTGTCTCCTAAATTAACATATTCAGTAACAAACCAACATGAGAGTCTCTACGTGGTTTATCAACATGCTAGAAATAACAAACTTTCCTCAAATCACATGCTACAATCTTAAGGAAGAGACACATTAGATAATGTAGTCCTACATATCCTAAAAAAAAAAGCAGGATGGTCACTAAAATGCTAGTGACCATAGGGTTGCTCGATCAATGTTGACCTGAGGGTAAACATCAACACAAACATCTTTAGTAGTTTATTTAGACAGCAGAGATGATTAAATGGCTGGTTAATAGAGATAACCAGCTAATAATTTCAGTGGTCTTGTTTGTGCCCATGTGTAACTCTATGGCCTTTAGATTACTCTGTCAAATTTAACACTTATTTGATTATGTTGCTTTGAATTAATAATGCATTATCTTGTAACTTTGAGATTCTGATGATATGATTATATATTTCTAGAATGACATTGTAGGTTAGGTGTAAGAGGCCAGATCTTGACAGCTTGGATGTAAAACAGGTAGAATATTTGGGCTGGATATGGGTGGTTTAAATGTCAGAAGGGTTAAGGTACTTAAATCTGAAATAGCTCAGTTCACTGAGCAGTAAACAGATACCACTGACTAAAAACAAACGTGTGTGTGTATATATATATATATATATATAATTATATATATAATTATATGTATTTCTTCTATCTTAATGAATAATAATTCTTCGGATAGAATAAATGGGTTAATAGAAACCAATGTAGCAAAGAACACAAAATAACTTTGGTGTTGTTCCTGTTTTTAAGGCAGGAACTCCTTGAAATTTTGGGTATTTGAGTATATTTAAAAATTTAAGGAATGGAGAAAACGCATGTTATAATTGCATACTTTATTCCTACATATGTTTCAAAGGATTACAACCTATGTTGTTTTTAAGGTTGTAATCCTTTGAAACATATGTAGGAATAAAGTATGCAATTATAACATGCGTTTTCTCCATTCCTTAATTTTTTATATATATACATATATATATATATATATATATATATATATATATATATATATATATACATATATATATATATGATATTTCTGAAGTTGTCAACTCATGTAGAAGCATGTGGCATAGTTGTTAGAGTGCTGCACTCATGATCATAAGATTATGGTTTTGACTCCTGGACTGGGTGATGAGTTGTGTTCTTGAGCACAGATATATATATATATGTATGTATATCTCTACTACATATGTAGGAAATTCGTCTGTGTTTGTGGAGTTGTTAGTTAACTCCTACCTCATTTTATCGATTTTGATGAAACTTGACGCATGAGTAGAACTCGTCTGGAAACCTCATCACATACTCAGCTTGTTGAAAAAAATCGATAATAGGGCCCCTGGAAGGGATCCTTATATATATCCAAAGGAAATAACCCATTCATTTTCCTAAATCATTTGGTAAAAATGAAATTGAGTATGCTTATTTCTTAGTATTTGAACTGTTAGAGTTATTTTCGCAATTTATCCAGTACAACCCTTAAACAAGTAAATAGTATTTTCCTAAACAATAGCTCCACTTATTTCGGTTAGTGACTTATTCACGAATATACCAACACTAGTGCTCCTGAGGGTAATATTTTCTGGGAACGCACAAAAGCCCTTTTCAGAGTTATTTACTTTGAATTGTTATTGCCTCATACCTGATTAGCCTGTTATTACGTAACATGCTTCACGATTTTGGTATACATACCTTATTAATATTTCCTCCTAAGTTCTATATACTCTGGGAATGCATTAAAGCCCTTTTCGGGGCTACTTTTATCAGGTAACTAATTTCATGTTATTACATAACTGACTTCACAATTTAGGTATATTAAAATGTGTACACTAAATCTGCAACACTCTCTATACACAGCACCATACTTAAGGGAGAGAAAGTAAAAGAGAAAGTAAAACTGTTAACAGAGGAGGAAAAAGAATGATAATAACAATCCTCCGATGAGGCTCGTTACAGTTCTGTGAATAAAGAGTTTATTTAAAATTGGACAAAAAAAAAATCATTGGACAAAAAGACATTGGACCAAAAGATGTGGACAAAAATACATAGCACCCTTGGCTGGTAGCTTAATATATAGGCCCTTTGGTGATACAAGGCAAAAATTCACCTAGATAGGATTTGAACTCAGCACATAAGGAGCCAGAATAATTGGCAAAAATTTTAAAAATAACTTTAGTCATTTAGACAGTGTTGTCCTTTCCTCACCACATAAATATTTCTAATTAAATTTTTCAAGCTGACCACATTAAATATATCAACACAAATTTAATTATGGATATTATGGCTTTGTTTAAATTAATTATGTCTTCAGCCTGTCATTAGACTTCTTCAAACAGATAGAGTGGGCAGCACTATGAAGAATCATTGGAGAAGCTGAAATTATTAGTCTAAATATGCTACAGTAGAGGTTGTGGTGGTGGTGTTGTTGGTGGTAGTGGTGTTTTGTTGTTGGTAGTAGTTACTGTAGCAACTGGCTCAATCAGAGATGAGTGTTAAGCTGATATAACAATATAATGGGAATAGTTAAGATTGAATACAAATATTTATCAAAATTCTGATGAAAAAGCCAAGATGTATTCCTATATTTCATATTTATAAGTCAAAATGCTTATAGATATACAATATAAAATCTCATACCGTATATATGCCTTGAAAGGTTTAGTCAAGCTAATCAAACCCACTACTTATATTTTTAAGCCTGGTACTTATTCTATCAGTCTCTTTTACTGTGCTGCTAAGTTATAGGGGTGTAAACAAACCAGCACCACTTGTCAAGTAGTAGTGGGGGACAAACACAACACACACACACACACGTATCAAGAATGCCTCAAGTGGTTCATTTCTCTGGACAGAATTGTATGTTGTTCTGTTGCCACCAGCTATTTTGAAGGAAACCTTGTAGAAGACCAACAGTTAGATGGCTCAACTAGTACTTTGGCAATGGCAACAATTGTTGTATTTGTAAAAGTAGTAGTAGTAGTAATTGTTGTTGTTGTCATCATAATAGTAGTAGTAATGTACAATGACAAATTTTTACCTACCTTTTGCATTCAAAACCTCTCTTTTAAGTTGCAAAAGTACTTTTTCAAGTTTCTCAGTTGACTTTTTAACATTTTCAGACTCACTTTCCTTGGCTAGTGTATCCTGGTAAAGAGAATAACCATAACAACAACATTAATAGGTATTTTCTATTTTGGCGGTTGAATCTAATAGTTCTTATCGTTAGGAATTCTTGGTTTTCAAAGAAAACACAAGTGAACATTTTGGAGAGCTCTTATGATTCTCTATAGTTTCCAGAACAATATTGCATAGAAGCAATTATATAATATCTGGTGGTTGTGGCAGAATTATAAGTCATCTGAAAATTTTGGTAGCACGTAAATAGCACCCACTACACTCTCGGGGTGGTTGGCGTTAGGAAGAGCATCCAGCTGTAGAAACCCCGAAAAGATGAAAGGTAAAGGTGACCTTGGCAGAATTTATACTCAGAACGTAAAGACAGATGAAATGCTGCCAAGCTTTTATCCCATGTAAGGATTCTGCTAGCTCACCAGCTTAATAATAATCATGATGATGATGATGATGAGGAGGAGGAGGAGGAGGAGGAGGAGGAGGAGGAGAAGAAGAAGAAGAAGAAGAAGAAGAAGAAGAAGAATGATAATGGTTTCAAATTTTGGCACAAAGCCAGCAATTTTGTAGGAGGGAGTAAGTCGATTGCATCGACCCCAGTACTCAACTGATACTTATTTTATCGACCCCCAAAAGAGTGAAAAGCAAAGTTGACCCCGGCAGAATTTGAACTTAGAATGCAAAGACAGATGAAATGCCACCAAGCATTTTGCCCTGCATGCTCATGATTCTACCATCTCACTGCTTTAGTAATAATAATAATGATGCTGCTGCTGATGATGATGTATTGAGGAAGCCAATGCTGTGAAGTTAGAGGTTTGCATTGTGACCAAGCAGTTTGGAATTTGAATTGAATTCCAAGGTATCTTGGATAAATATCTTCAACCATATAAACCTGGTTGCATGGTGATCTTAGGCAGGTTGATTTTAATAGGTTGGTTTTATATCTTGACTTACTTGTTTCAGTCTGTTGTTTTCTTCGATTAATATTTTCAATTTACAACTCTGAGCATAAATCTCTTCTTCAGTTGCTTTTGATTCCTGTGAATGGGAGTCTAGCAGTCTTAGATACTCTTCACGAGACTCTTTGATCTTATTACGAAGGTCATTCTGTTGGAAAAACATTGAGAAAGAATTCAAGATGAGAACTTACAAAAGAGTTGTACTCTCTCTCTCTCTCTCTCATTCTCTTTTTTATACACACTTATGCATAATCATCCATGTTTTGTAGAATCTTCATTTGACAGGTGACAGGTAAGGTGTGTTATTTTAGCTGATAAGAAATTTTGACTGATAGAAACTAGTAATCTGTTTGAGCTACCTTTTGGCTAGTTAAACATTGGATCTCTTAGATCCATTGGATCTCTGGGATACATTGGATCTCTTAGCAATCATAGGTAGTAATGGTAAAGTAGATTTATTTAGCATTCTCCCTCTCTTCTAAATAGTTGTTAAGATTACTCTTTTATCATCTGAAATTGACCTTTCATTATAGATTTCAACTTTGGGAACTAAAATGTCTTCAGGAATTAAATCTGGAGAGTGGAGCAAATGGAGAATGAAAATTGGTTTGTGATTTGCCTAAAAGTTGCCGATAAAGAGTAAGAAGGGAGATGTTCTTGGAGTGCAGCACACAGGGTCTGTTTGTCTATGCTTCAGACCTCCTCCTTCACAGGATATCTGTTACATGTGTCTTGACATCCAGCTAAAAGTTTTTGGTTATCTGACCACACAGAACAAACTTGTGACAATTGCACACACACACACACTGAGAGGGGAATATGTTGAATAAAATCATAATTAACTGATCCTCTTGTATTTTCTTTTACCCGAAGTCAGGAACTTTTCAGCACCCCATCGTATAGATACATGTTTTTGTGCTTCATTAAAAAAAATTATACTTGTAAAGTCAAATGAAAAATGAAAAAAAAAAAAAGGAAAACCAAAACAGAAAAGTTCATCTTGGGGTTACTTACCAATGGTGCCTCAGCTTCTGCTAGAGACTTTTCCAATTCTTTTAACTCATTTGTTAAGGCAATGTCCGTACGGCGGGTGACTGCAGGAAGATCAGAATATTATAGTGTAAAAATGTATTATGTGCAATGAAATTGATATTAAAATGTTTATATTCTATTTAGATAATTCATATCTGTAAGCATGCAACATCTGGATAAATAACTTTTTTTTAAAAAAAGAACACTAAAGATAAAGCCATAGAATATTGATATGGACATTGAATATTTAGCAGAAATTGTGGAGTATAATGTATCATTTTTGCAGAAATTATGTTCGTTTCCTTTTGCTTTGTGAATTAACTTATTGAATAATGTTGCTTGTGTATGAAGTGCAGTGCTTCATTGAAGTGAGACACAGTGCACTGAATGCAGAGGAGGTGTGAAGTTTGGGGAGAAAATGAAGCAAGCATACTCTGCTGAATGTGTAATGTTAGTAGGCATGAACAATATGATACAGATGAGCTCAGAGATTAAACTGGATAAAAGAAGAATCAGATGTAGTGTGCAAGAACAAAGATTACATTGGTATGCTTATGTGATGCATAGAGAAGATAACAAATGAATAAAGAAGTGTCAGGATATCCAAGTGGAAGGAAACTCTGGAAGAGGAAGACCAAGAAAGACTGGGCAGAAGTGGTACAAGCTGATATCAATATGTTGAACCTCACACATGAGATAATAAAATAATGGCAATCGATAACAAGACACTATGTTGTGAAGGATCCATCCAACTCATGTATGCATGAAAAAGTTGATGTAAAATTGATGATGATGAATATTTATGTCATTTAATGATTCTTTTAAGGTGGTGAGCTGGCAGAATCATTAGCACATCGTGCAAGATGCTTAGCAGTATTTAGTCTGTCTCTACATTCTGAGTTCAAATTCCACCGAGGTTGACTTTGCCTTTTATCTTTAGGGGTTGATAAAATAAGTACTAGTTGTGGGTATGTGCGTACTTTGAAAATATCTCACAGAGTGAAGACCATGCCTTGCATAGTTATGTGCTGTCCTTTGGCACGGCAAAGAACCGGTTCAGCCATCCTGCTAAGGATACAGTGAAGTCATGAGACTGCAGCATGACAGATTGTGAAGAGGTAGCAGAAGAGCTCAACTGAGCCAAAAAGTGCTTCTTTTATTGATGCTGAGCAGAGGAATTCTAGAAAAGATCAAATGGTTAGGATCACCAAGCTCTATCAAGAGAGAAACTGAAATGCATCCGTAGGGGTGGTGGCCATGGTTGTGTAACCAGCCAATGAAAGATTTACCATGAATCAAAGCTCCCAATTCAAATTCAGGTTAATGGAATTGGCTGGCAACAGAGTGTCCATGGGAATCGGCAAATATGAGAACATATTTTGGAGAACACCAAGAAACAATTGTATGGAGATCTCCTGCCTGTTTCCAGAATTGTAAGGGAAAGGCACTTGCATTTTGCAGGACATTGGTGGTCTGCTGGCAAATGAAGAGCTGGCAAATGACCTACAGCTATGGATGCCAAAGCACAGCTGTACTCAAGCAAGTTGTCTGAGCACAACATATGTAGATTATGTAGACCAACTCACCAGAGACATTGGATGCCTCCCTGAAGACTTCTCTCAACTAATACAGGATTGAGATGGGTGGTGTGTGCAGATTAAAAATGTCCAAGCAAGCTTGACCAGATGATGATGACAGAGAAACACCAACTTTACTATTGCAGTAAAAAATTCTATACATCTTTATTTGATGCTAGAAAGTGGACATTGTTATCATTAATTTCCTTTTCATATTGCTCTGAGTGAAAAATTTACTCATTTCAAGTATTCTGCAAGAACATATTTGGCCATAGGGAAATATTATCTTGCTTGAAAACAGGTGAAGGTTGGTGACAGAAAGGGCATCCAGCTGTAGAAAAATCTATCCCAATAAACTCTGCCTGACCTATGCAAGTATGGAAAAATGGACATTAAAATGATGATGGTGATGATATAAATACATTATGTATGCACTGATGTGTGTACATATGTATGAATGTACATACATATGTACACATTCACATACATACACATGCACATACATACACACACATACATACACATGCAGATAGACATACACATGCACATACATATTCACAAATATGTAATCCAGTAGTTTAAAAACTCACTCAGTGACAAATTTTCTTTTGTTTTTATATAAAGATAAACAATATTTACCAATAAATGTCTCTTTACTCTCATTAAAGATGTCAGTCTGCTGTTGGAAATGCTTCTCCATTTCTTCAAATGCTGGGGTCCTCTCTTCTATAACTGCATTCTTTTCCTTAACAGTTTCTTCTAACTTTGAGATAGCTTGCTGTAAGTAATGTAGAAGGATTACAGAAGAAGAAGAATAGAAATAAGAAAAAAAACATGATTTGCAACGGGGCTCAAATTAGATGTTGCGTGTGGAATAAGCTGTTGTTTAACACTAGGTCAACCCTGACTGAGCAGACTGATGACTAAAGGATTTCCAGTCTCGACCATCCTGTCACTCGTGTTCTCTTTTTCAGACATATCTCATCCTAGATGAGATATATATTATCCAATGTCACCTTCCTTTTTTATCTGTACACTCAGACCTCTGGCCTATGGACATGCTGTCTCCTTGTTCTACCTTTTCTTCTGCTACTTCACTGACCTCTGGTCTTTGGCATTAATGAACTTCAGACCACATTCACTCAGCTCCTCTAACTATTTGTTGATCTTCCTCTCATTACTCATATTGTATCTAACTCATGCCAAACACTAAGCACTACATTTACTCCTTCCTGTTTAGAACATTCAAGAATTCCTTTCATGGCTATATTTTCCCTGCATCCATTGACAAGTAAGTATTCAAGAGAAACAATAACCATGCTTATGTCATAAGTCTTGCAAAAGACTTATGCAAAAACTAGGAGTGCAGCCCCTTTCTTCACACCATATCATTAACAGCATTAAAAAAAAACAAAAAAAAAGACTCACTTGTGTTTCTTTAATCTTTTCTTTTTTCTGATCAATTAAAGCAGTGAATTTGGTTTTGTCAGATTCTATCTCCTCTTCCAAAGAACGTATTTTATTGTCAAGTTCCTGGATGGAATTTTTGAGACTCTCAGCCTAATTTCAATAAAATGATATATTGAATATTGATTTCATTTAACAAAACAAGGTTCAATTTTTCAAGAAAAACAATATATTCAGTTGAATTCATCTTAGTGTCATCATCATTATTTAACATTCACTTTTCCATGCTTGCAAAAGTCAGATGGAATTTATTGAGACAGATTTTCTATGGCCAACCCTCACCACATTTCCTTATGGCCAGATAGGTTTTCTCATGAAGACTGAAAATGAACAACGTTGCTTGTATGATGTTGCATATTATATGTATGTATATAATATATATATATATATATATATATATATATATATATATATATACACATATATATATGCATACACACACACACACACACACACGTATATATAAGAGGCCCATTACATATATATTTAAATAAATAAATAAATATATATATATATATATATATATATATATATATATATATATGGAGGCGCAATGGCCCAGTGGTTAGGGCAGCAGACTCGTGGTTTCAATTCCCAGACCAGGCGTTGTGTGTGTTTATTGAGCGAAAACATCTAAAGCTCCATGAGGCTCCAGCCGGGGGTGGTGGCGATCCCTGTTGTACTCTTTCACCCAAACTTTCTCTCACTCTTTCTTCCTGTTTCTTGAGTAAAACTGTGATGGACTGGCGTCCTTAGAAATCATACTCTACCACTTTAGAAAAAGGAGAGACACATTGGATAACATGGTCTTAGATACATTAAATTTGAACAAAAAAATGCAATGGTCACATTTGGAACACCACTTATTATTTATCTACTCAGTCAGGGGCTGACCTGGAAATAAGCAGCCACTACAGCTGTGAAAGACAATTTCAGCCCCAAAAAGATTTTAACTTATTGGGAAAAGAAACATTGATTTAGCCATCCTTAAAACCATAAAAAAATTCTATGTTCTTTGATTCTCACCTGTTTGTCCTTTTCAGTGCATTGCTCTTTCATATTAGCAATTCTTTTTTTCATTTCTCCTGCATACTCCCTTTGATGAGCTTTAGTAATATCAATTTCAGTAGATATGTCTTTTTTCTCTTGTTGAATATCCTCTCTAAAGTCAAAAATAAAATAAGAAAATAAATCATCACATTGGCTCACTCAGACTCACAAGGCCCTCATCTCCCACTCATCTTTATCTTCCAAAGTATGTGACAGTTCTTTTTGGTGACATCCATTGTCATCTGTTAAGTGATCAACAAGTGTCTTCATGAGGTAGCCAATGCAATTTTAATAGAGGAAATTAAGAAAATTAGATAAATAGATATTATGGAAAAAATAATGTTTCTATTCATTCTTAATATGTTCTGGAAGATTCAAATGTGAATATCTGATTACTATTGTTTTTCACCACTGGAGACTGCCTTCTTCCATTAAGCAATGTGTGTCCATAACAAATGTGATTCACTGGTTCACTGATGTGAAGGGACTTCGTGACACAATGCTGTTTCATCATTGTATGTCTCCTCAGCTGAAGCTGTGAGGTGTTTTTCAGTGGCAAAAAAACAATAGCAATAAGATATCCATGTTCAAATCTGATTGAATGTATTAAGAGTGAATGGATACATTATTATTTGGATTCTTAGAGTTTTACATGCATCCCAAGAATTATCATCTATTTGGCTGATAGCTGCATACATCAGTAAGTAGTTTGTTTGCTGATTCCTATAAACAAGAGCTTATGATTTTGCGAGATAAATTAGTCCAGCTTTAACTGAGGAGACACATAATAAGATTGAAACACTGCTTGTGTCTTGAAGTCCCTTATACTGTTGAACTGGTGAATCATGTATTTTATGAGCACACATTACCTGATGAGAGGTGTTCTCCAGTTGCTAAAAACAACAGTAATCAGATATTCACATTTAAATCTGCCAGTATGTATTAAAAATGGCTGGATACATTAGAGAACTCAGCTTCATTCTAACAAAATCCACCTCTCCTCATCACTCTGCAACAACAGTAACAGATGCAGGTTATGCAGAGGATATTTCTCTCTTTTCAGACTCCATCTCAAACATCCATTTTTTACATAACATTGAAATGTTGTAGAAGATTTTTCTTTGTATGCCAATATCTTAAAAATTAGCTGCATCAGTTCTATTCAGGAGGATTCAATAAGCACAATCACATAAACATCTTTAAAATCTGTAGAATCCTTTGCATAAAATCACATCCAGAGAAAAGGGCATAGAAATTCGTCTCATGAAAACTTAAGCTGTTTTTGATGACCTGCGTGTCATCTAAAAGTCATCCTTACCTGATGATCTTAATAGCTTTTTCTGTGTTACGGTGGAATCAGTGCTTTTGTATGGGTCCATTAAATAGACAATCACCAAACACCATGAGGCAAAGCTTGACAGTACTTATACATGCATGTTGCAGACTGTTATAAATACTTTGTTGAAAAATCCTCACTTCAAATAAAGGATGTAAGGTAGTTCTCTAGCAATTAATGGTGTCTTTACATAGAGGCACTTGCATTTTGTAGGACATTGCAGGGTAGCTAAGCAAGAATTCATCAGTAATACACTCATATGAAACACAACAACACGTGTATAGATGAATTGGCTGTTCAGTACAAAGCTTCATCAATCATATCTGAATAGACAAGTGATGTTGCCCTGCTAATTTCCAAATATTATGCGGGATCAGTTGCTGTTTTTGTTATCAACAGTGGTGGCAGCAACACTGACAATAATGGCACTGATAATTTTAAAACAAAGTGCTTGAATTATTTAGAAAAGGAAGAAAGCAGTTAACTTACCGGAGTTGTTTTTCTTCTTCATATTTTTGGCCATACTTCTCAATTTGATGGTTGAGATGAGCAACAGTTAAGCTGAAAACATGTATATAACATAATATAATATAATATAATATATATATTGAGCAAGGACACAACGCGTCACCGAGAATCAAACCCACGACCTGTTGATCATGAGCCGAATGCCCTAACCACTAAGCCACGCACCTTCACTAATACCATGAAAAAAGCACTGGTGCTGGTGCCACATAAAAACCGCTGGTGCCATGTAAAAAGCACTGGTGATGGTGCCACATAAAAAGCAACCAGTACTGGTGTCATGTAAAAAGTACCCAGTACACTCAGTAAAATGTTTGACATAATGACATTCAGTTCTAGAAACCAAGTCAAAACAGACTATAGAACCTGATGTGGCTCCTGACGTTGCCAGCTCCTGTCAAACCATCCAACCCATGTGAGCATAGAAAACAGACATCAAATGATGATGATGATGATGACGATGTATGTGTGTGTGTATATATATATATATATTTCTTTTAGTTTTGATATACTAAAATTATACATACATATATATATATATATATATATGTATGTATAATTTTAGTATATCAAAACTAAAAGAAATATACATTTATGGCAAGATACATGACACTTGGTGTCTAAGATAGATCATCTTCACACCAACTGGTGAAGTTGATGCAATTAATCTTCAGAGGTTAATTGGAAATGACGTAACAATTAATAATCCAGACAGTAAAGTTATTTTTAATATACAAATAAAACAGATAGCATATAAAAAAATGAAGAAATACAACCAGCGGTTTAGTGATACACTCGCTCATAAAAAAGTTACCATTAATTGAAAAGAAGGAAAAAGAAAAGAAATGCATTAAAAATATAGCAAGAATCAAATATTTCTTGAGAAAGATCATCATGACATTTTGACTAACAGAATAATAGAAAATAATAATAAAGGTTTAAAGCAACTAAAATAATTTTTATAAGCTTTTTTCCCTCTCTAAAAGATTATTCTTCTAGTTGCTGTTAAAGAAAACAGTTAATTGTTCACACAAACATACAAAATACGTAATTGATAAGGATCACAAAATATCTATCTGCCTGTCTGTCTATCTAAATACAGGGTGGGAGAGAGAGGATGGACGTTTTTGAAATGGCTATTATGGCACTTGGTGGAGGGACATACGTATAAAAGGTAGCATTTGATCTGCAGTGTCTTACCATTATTTTTCTTTTCAGATGAAGCCATGGTGCTGTGGATGATAGAGCGTCGTGTGTTTGCCTGAGCTTCGGTACTACTTAACCATTCACCAAAATCAGGTCGTTCTCACCCGTAACACAATCTTACATTGGGTGAATGCACTTCATACACAAGGTACACTAATGAATAGGAGACTGGCAGGGGTGCCATGAATGGTACAGACCTTGGAAAATGTGGAACATGTCAGACAAGCTTTGATACAGAATCCGAATCGCTCTGCTTGGAGGCATTCCACTGAACTTGGCATCAGTAACCGATCGGTAAGGTGTATTTTGCATGAAGACCTGCATTTCCAGCCATACAAATTGGTCATTGGGCAACAGTTGAAACCATGGGACTATGCACAGCGGCTTAACTTTGCATGTCAGATGGAAGCAATTTTTGAGGCAAATGACAACTTCATTTTGTTAATGAGTGATGAAGCTCGTTTTCATCGCAATGGCATGTTGATTAGATTGACCCCAGTACACAACTGGTACTTAACTTATCGACCCCGAAAGGATGAAAGGCAAAGTCGACCTCGGCGGAATTTGAACTCAGAACGTAAAGACAGATGAAATACCACGAAGCATTTTGCCTGATGTGCTAACGAGTCTGCCAGCTCGCCACATTATAAACATTACATTCTGCAAGAAAAGTAATTAAGATATTTAATAAACATACCTGTTGCTAGTTTTGGCTCTTTGGATTGCTTCTGCAACTTCTCTGTTTGTGTTTTCAAGATTACGTAAAGCTTCATTTTGTGCTTTATATTCATCTTGTTTACTTTTGTGTCTAAAGAAAAATATTAATAGAAATAAAAAAAAAAACAGTAGGGACTAATGAAAGCTGAACCCATGAATTCCAATTAAGAATTAAACTCTGGCTTAATTGCTTCATTAAAACTAAATCATTTCATTAAAACTATAATGTGCTCAGGGAAAAATTATAAATTTCCTGTTTACAATGCTATTCTAAATTTCAGGTTTAGTGACTGCTCAATATGTCATCTTTTAAACTATACTTCCTCAGGCAAGTATTTCTTTTCTGTATCACCAGCTAAATGTATGTGAAGACACATGGCTTAGTGGTTAAGCTGATAGGTAATAGGTTCGATTCTTGGAGCGTGTGATGCATCGTGTCCTTGAGCAGCAGGGCACTTCATAGCACACGGCTCCAGGTCATTCAGGCTAAAATATGAATACTAGCAATGCAGATGCAGCTCTCTCTCTCTCTCTCTCTCTCTCCAGGTGTCGTCTTCAGAACATTCTATTGAGTCAAGGGTTGGAGGACCAGAGGATGTCTGTGTCTGATCATGACTACATAGTAACCTAAAACAATAAGCAAAGAAATTATATATGTTGCAACATCCCAGCTGGGATAGCCATAAGTCTCCTCTATAGCATAACACCTGTTCCTGTCCATCTCAACACCTGGCAAAGAGCTACCTCCTGCAACACTGTGTTTTCACTCAGTCAAAGGACCTTGTATTGAAAGTGATTTGATAACCCCACAAGAGTGGGTGCCACAACAAAAGCACCCCAGTACACTCTGTAAAGTGGATGGCAGTGGGAAGGACATCAGGCTGTAGAAGCCATGCCAAAGCAGGCATTGGAGCTCATTGCAGCCCTCAAGCTCATTGGATCTTGTCAAACCATCCAACCCCTGTCACAATGGAAGACTGGAAGACAGATTTTAAATGATGATGAAGATATACATATTTACGCGCACACACACAATAATAGTTGTAATGAAGAATGAAAGATAAAGTACTAAAAATGGTGAAGTAGAGACTTCCTGACAAAATGTGTTGGTTTCAACTGGCTAAATAACACACACACACACTCTCTCTCTCATGTATATGCACACACACACATTGCTATTTATTTGAATGTTTTCTGCATAATCCCAAGTTAATCCCTTTAGAAAGGAATATATAGTGATCAGTATAATTCATTACCAAATGTGTATTTGTTGTTGCTCTTGTTGTTATTGTTGCTGAAATGTAACCTTGGTAATCTGACTCACCAGACCCAGGACATGGTAAACGAATTAATTGAATGACTAATCCGTCTTTACTATAGATCATGGAATTCTAAGAAATAAGATTTAACCCTTTAGCACTCAGATTATTCTGTCAAATGTAAAGCTTATTTATTCACATTATTTTGGATTAATCCAGCATTATCTTGAAGCTTTGAGATTTTGATGAGGTAACTGTTAATTTTTCAGAATGAGATTGTAGGATTGGTGTGGAAAACCAGATTTAGCCAGTTTGAACATAAAACAAGTAGAATAGTTTGGCTAGACATGGCTGGTTTAAATGCTAAAGACTTAAATCATGTCATTTTTAGCCCTTTAGCATTTAAACCAGTCATATCCAGCCAAAATATTCTACCTGTTTTATCTTCAAACTGGCCAGATCTGGCCTTTTACACCTACCTTACAGTGTCATTTTTAAGATAAACAATCACACCATCAAAATCTCAAACTCTGAAATAATGCACGATTAATTCAAATGATATGAATACTCAAGCATTGCATTTGACAGAGTAAGTTGAACACTAAGAGGGTTGGTCTAAAGATTTAATTGATGGAACAACTATACCACAGCTTGTTCATTGGCTCATTCCATTCAGCAAGAATAGGTTGGAGTGGGAATATTCTAGCTTGCTGCTTCCTAATCTTTTGTTAGTCCAGCAGCCTCCTTTGATATCGAATAGACCTGGTCAGCTTCTCACTTTAAATCTTCTATATTAGTATTCAAAACATTGACTGGTGAAGCTTTAATTTGAATTCCCAGTACTTACTGAAATCAGCTTTAGTACCACACCACAAGGAGTACTCTAATTCTAGGTTGGGAAACACTATTGCCCAAGGTGCCATACGGTGGGATTGAACCTCAGACCACATGGTTGCAAAACTAGCTTCTTAGCCATACACCTATGCCTGTAACATGTTAGTAAAGTCATTTTATTTATTTATAGTTTAATATTAGCAATGTCTTTTGCTGTACATCTGCATATTGATCACTGCACCATTTAAATATTGATTTATAACATTGGCACCAAGCCACAACTTTGTGGGAAGGGTGTAGACAAAGAACTGACTCCAGTCCTTGATGGGTTCTTTATTTCTATCAACTCCCCTCCACCCCCAGAAGGACATAAAACAAAGTTGACATTGGCTGGGTTAGTAAGCAAATGCTCCATCAATATCAGTTGCGGTAATTTCTTTACTGTAATTGTTCAGCATCATGCCACACATCAGTCTGTACATACCAGCCATGTTTGCTAGTTTCTGTGGATGGCTTTTGTACAGCATGCTTCATGAGAAGAGATTGTTATGTCTTGCTCAACACTCTGACATTTCACTGAAGATAGGAACAGTGTGAATGATTTCACATGATCTCCCAGTGCAGTGTCTCTTACTCTAGCTCTCACCGTCTCTCTTTTTCTTTCTCTGAGAGACAGAAAGAGAGAGAGAGAGAGAGAAAGACAGGGAGATAGAGAGAGAAAAAGAGGGAGAAAAGATATATATATATATGTATATATATATATGAATTTGTGTTGCAAGCTACTAAGAAGAACGGCAATAATGATGACAACAATATAGAGGGCTGAAGC
Source organism: Octopus bimaculoides (assembly GCF_046866305.1). Taxonomy (NCBI): domain Eukaryota; kingdom Metazoa; phylum Mollusca; class Cephalopoda; order Octopoda; family Octopodidae; genus Octopus; species Octopus bimaculoides. Next base: position 119,227,516 of record NC_142933.1, on the reverse strand, counting down.
ACAGATGCGAAGCACATAGCCATGCATATGAACACGCATGCACACACACACGCATGCATACACACACACACATGCACGCACGCACAAACACATGCACATATAAGGATAGACATCATAGAAGAACAAAATGGACTAAGTAGAGCGGGAGTACATACAAGGATGAAAAGCATTACTGAAGAGGTCACAGATGTGTGATGAAAGATTTCTGGACAATGGACAGGAGTTAAAATAAGAAGAGTAATAAATGAGTAAAGAATGAATACATAGTGCATGTGTTTATTTTACGGAATAAAAATGACCATCCCAAAATACAATGTATATATATATATATATATATATATATATATATATGCGAGTAAAAATAAATACAAAAAAGGTGGGTTTTTTTGTATGATTGTGTATAGAGGAATATATTATTTAGTTTAAAAGAGTTCCAGCACTGTCTGTTTTTTATGTTTTATTTATATTCCTGCAGAACCAATGTGGGGTATAGAATATGGAATATACAATATATAATATAAAATAAAATAAAATAAAAATGGATGGCACCATGAAAGAAAGTATTGAATGTAGATGAAATATTGAGTGTTCAATATAAAGGATCAAATATATAAATATATAAATATAAATATATAAAGGCGACTCGAGTTTCAGGGCTATTTCCCTTCGTCATGGCCGGTATGACAGGAGTTAATGGCTTGCAACCGTTTACTCAACAGGCAAGAATTGAACACCTATTTTGTATGTCTTAAACAATGTCTGACAAGATTCAACTTTCAAATATTTTAAAATTTTATTGATTAATTTTCTGAAGGTCTTGAATTGAAACAGCTGTAAGGGTTGTTTGTCAACTTTTCAATTAATAAATATATATAAACCATGGTTTATATAGTTACCTTGCAGTTGAGTATTAACTGTAATGTTCTACGTCCTTTGTATCAATTACTAACCAGTATTTTCATAGGATTTTGCTATCCCTGAATGAGGTTTGTAACCTTTATTTGTGTATTATGTATCATCATCATCATCATCATCATCGTTTAACGTCCGCTTTCCGTGCTAGCATGGGTTGGACGATTTGACTGAGGACTGGTGAAACCGGATGGCAACACCAGGCTCCAATCTAATTTGGCAGAGTTTCCACAGCTGGATGCCCTTCCTAACGCCAACCACTCAGAGAGTGTAGTGGGTGCTTTTATGTGTCACCCGCACGAAAACGGCCACGCTCGAAATGGTGTCTTTTATGTGCCACCCGCACAAGCCAGTCCAGGGGCACTGGCAACGATCTCACTCGAAAATCCTACGGGAGCCAGTCAGGCGGTACTGGCAACAGCCACGCTCAAAATGGTGCATCTCATGTGCCACCCGCACAAGAGCCAGTCCAGGGGCACTGGCAACGATCTTACTTGGCTTGCCGGGTCTTCTCACGCACAGCACATTTCCAAAGGTCTCGGTCAGTAGTCATCGCCTCGGTGAGGCCCAATGTACGAAGGTCTTGCCTCACCACCTCAGCCCAGGTCTTCCAGGGCCTACCTCTTCCACGGGTTCCCTCAACTGTTAGGGTGTGGCACTTTTTCACGCAGCTATCCTCATCCATTCTCACCACATGTCCATACCAGCGCAATCGTCTCTCTTGCACACCACAACTGATGCTTCTAATGTTCAGCATTTCTCTCAAGATACTTACACTCTGACGGGTATTCACATTGACATTACACATCCAACGGAGCATACTGGCTTCATTCCTTGCGAGCTTACGTATGTCCTCAGCAGTTACAGCCCATGTTTCACTGCCATGTAGCATGGCTGTTCGTACGCATGCGTCATACAGTCTGCCTTTTACTCTGAGTGAGAGTCCCTTTGTCGCCAGCAGGGGTAAGAGCTCTCTAAACTTTGCCCAGGCTATTCTTATTCTAGCAGCTACACTTTCAGCGCACCCACCCCCACTACTAACTTGGTCGCCCAGATAGCGGAAGCTATCGACTACCTCTAGTTTTTCACCCTGGAATGAGATAGAAGTTGTTTCCTGTTTGTTTACAGTCTTTATTGCACCTGAACATCTGCCACAAACAAAAACTAACTTGCTAGTTAACCTGCCTTTGATGTTGCTGCACCTCTTATGTGTCCATAGCTTGCACCGGGTACATCTTATAGAGTTACTACCTACTCCTTTTCTACATACTGAGCAGGGCCATCTACCTGAAGGAGTTTGTGTTTTATCTACCTTCCTACTTATTAGGATTTTGGTTTTAGCTAGGTTGACTCTAAGGCCCTTCAATTCTAGACCTTGCTTCCACACCTGAAACTTCTCCTCTAGTTCTGATAGTGACTCCGCAATTAGGGCAAGGTCATCAGCATAGAGGAGCTCCCAGGGGCAACCTGTCTTGAACTCCTCTGTGATTGCCTGGAGGACTATGATAAATAAGAGGGGGCTGAGGACGGAACCTTGGTGGACCCCTACCTCTACCCGGAATTCATTGCTGTATTCATTTCCAACCCTCACCTTACTGGCAGCATCTCTGTACATGGCTCGCACAGCTCTCACTAACCATTCTTCTATCCCAAGTTTCCTCATTGACCACCAGATAAGGGATCGGGGGACACTGTCAAAGGCTTTCTCCATGTCAACGAAAGCCAGGTACAGAGGTTTATCCTTGGCTAGGTATTTCTCCTGCAGCTGTCTCACTAGAAATAAGGCATCAGTAGTGCTTTTACCTGGCACGAACCCAAACTGCATCTCATCTAAATTGATTCGCTCCCTAATTAGTTGGGCTATGACCCTCTCTGTAACTTTCATAACCTGGTCTAACAGCTTGATGCCTCTGTAATTATTTGTATCTAAAGCGTCACCTTTACCTTTGTAGCAGTTGACTATGATGCTGCTACACCAGTCATTGGGTATGACTCCTTCGTGTATCACCTGGTTCGTAATACGGGTGACTAGGCTATAGCCAACACTGCCAGATATTTTGAGCATCTCTGCAGTGATTCCTGATGGGCCGGGGGCTTTCCCGGTCTTCATACTCTTAATTGCTTTATCTACCCTGGTACTATCAACTCGGATAGCTGGTCCCTCTATTGGGTCGACATACGGCAGGCTCTCTTTCTCCCATTCATTCTCTTTATTAAGCAATCTATCGTAGTGGTATCTCCAGACCTCTTTCTTTGCAGCCTCATTTAGTGCAAGCGTACCATCATCCATGCGAACACATTTCTCTCCTACAACATCACTATTCTCTCTCCTACACTGTCTTGCAACACGAAATACCTCGAGTCTTTGGTCCTCACGGCGCAGAACATTGGCAAATCTTTTCTTATCTGCTTCCCCTCTGGCTAAATAAACCTGTCGCCTAGCCTCCCTTCTGGCACATTGGTACAATTCCCTGCTACCACCGTTCTTCCAGTCCTTCCAAGCCTGTTTCTTTTGTCTAATAGCCCTATATATATATATATATACACACACACACACACACACATAATCACATGCATACACACACACACAGATACATGAGAGGTGGGGAGAGAGAGAGGGAAGAATTGATTCTAGTATTTTGCCAGTACTTAGAAGGATGAAATGCCAAGCTGACTTCAGTGGGATTTGAACTTATATCGCAAAGAGCTGGAACAATTACTGTGAAGTTCTTGTTTGACATTCAAATGGTTCAATGGCTCTGTCTATTGACCACATTGCGGTGACATTACCTCCTTGATATTTCATAACATTAAAAACTTACTCATTTTTGACAATTTCCAGTTTTTCTTCAGACTTTATAAGAGCTTCTTTATCGACTTTAAGTGCTGAAAATTGTCAATAGAAACCTTATTACAATCCATCATTGTATGAAATGTTGAAAATATAAAGAAATATAAAGAAACAATTTAAAAGAAACGTTTTAGTATATGAAGAATTTGTAAATATCTGTTATCTAATCAAAAAATTCTACAACAGAGAAAATTCTTTCTACTACAGGCACAAGGCCTGAAATTTGATGGGAAGAGGCTATTCATCATCATCATCATCATCGTCGTCGTTTAACATCCACTTTCCATGCTGGCATGTGTTGGACAGTTTGACATGGAGCTGGCTAGCAGGGAGCTGTCCGGACTCCAGTTGTCTGTTGAGGCATGATATCTATGGTTGGATGCCCTTTCTAACTATTCCTGCTCTTGCTATTCAATTGCATAAACCCCAGTGTTCAACTGGTACTTATTTTATCGACCCTGAAAAGATAAAAAGCAAAGTTGATCTCAACGGAATTTCAACTCGGAATGTAAAATTAGAAGAAATGTCATTTAGAATATTGTCTGCTAATGATTCTTCCAGCTCAATGCCTTTGATAATTCTCTCTACTCTAGGCACAAGGCCAGCAATTTTAAGGAAAGGGGGCATGTTAATTACATCAACACCAGTACTTCACTTGTATTTTATTTTATCAACCCTGAAAGGATGAAAAGAAAAGCCAGCCTCAAAAGCCTTTAAACTCAGAATGTAAAGAATTGGTCTACAACTTAGAAAATAGTAAAGTATTAAAATACATAATGTATCATGGGAAATAGAATTAATTATCATCTTTCATCATCATCATTTTAATTTCCACTTTTCCATGCTTGCATAGGTCAGACAAAGTTTATCAAAACAAATTTTCTCTGGCCAGATATCCTTCCTGTCAACAACTCCAAGCAAAGTAATATTTCTCTATGGCCAGACATGTTCTCGCAGAATACTGGAAGTGGTCACTGCCCGCATGACAGTGACCAATAATTTGCATCTGTTACATGATGTCAAAACAAGGAGGCACAAACACACACATACACACACACTCATGCACAGACACACATTCACATTCACACACATATATGTTGACATCTATTTGCAGATGACTCTAAGCTCCGGAAAGTCATTAAGGGAGCATATGATCGAATGATGCCTCAATCGGACCCATTTGCAGTAACCCAGGGGGCACAAAAAAACAATAAGCAGTTGAATGAAGAAAAATTTGAGCTCATCCACTTTGGAAGAGAGGGCACACTCAAACAACCATATACACTACCGTTGGGAGACCTACTTGAATTGTAGGATAATATCAGAGACTTAGGTATAACTGTCGACAGTAACCTTAGCTGGAGTGTGCATATCAACAAAAAAGTCGATGTTGTCCACAGAATGTGCTCATGGATTCTCAGAACTTTTCAATCTAGGGATCATGAAACCACCATCCTTCTCTTCTCCACATTCGCTAGGCTCCCACCTCGAATACTGCTGCCCATTGTGGTTCCCCTACAAAAAACAAGACATAATGCGGATTGAAGTGCCACAGAGATCAATCACAAAAAAAAAAATGGCATGATGGGACTTGATTATTGGGCTCGACTTAAACAGCTGAAGCTTTATTCTCTGCAACACTTCCATGAGCGATACATTATTTGCACCATGTGGAGAATATTCCACCAATATTATCCATATGACTTTTTAATTCCCGAGCATTATACTAATACATCTAATTGTTTTCTACACCACCTGTCTTCATCTGTTGTTTTTTTGTGTGAATTCTCCCTATATATATATATGTATACATATATATGTATATATATATATATATATATATATATATATATATATATATATATATGTACATTCTATTAAGGTATAACTCAAGTATTCACCTATTTTATTGTGAGTCTGTTTTATGTGGTTTACTTCCGAAGTTTCATTCATTCGGTCAGTTTAAAAAGAGAAGCTTTCAATTCGATAATCAAGATTACAGATGTAGAGAAATGTGGAGTGTGTGAGTATTTCTGAATACATCGTTTACCACAAAAGGGTGGATTTGATGGTACCACCCCCTTAAAATTCACCTTTCTAGGCTCTGTAATATTTCTGTTTAAATCAATAAATCTCATTACAATAACAGGTGACAAGACTCTTATGCCTCCACCACCACCACCACCACCACCACTATCATCATCACCATCAGTGTTTTATGTCCACTTTTCAATGCTGGTATTGGTTGGCTAGTTTTCCTGAGGCAGCGTATTATGGCCAACTGCACCGATTCTTTTAGCTGCATCTTACAACATACAAAGATGTGGTGTACTTATCCTAAAACCAGGATATACACTGTAATTTCTCATATATCATGTGAAAGAAATTATCTTAAGAAGCATTACATCTAATATATAATTACTTAGTGTCTACTCATTAATTACTGAATTACTGATAAGCCCTCTTAATGATTGCTTCCTCTTTAGCAAATTACATAGGACAAATGAAAATTAATGTCTTCATCTATTACAGCCTTACATCGTGGATGAATTATAAGAAAATCATTTTATCAACCTCAGGAGATGAAAGGCAAAGTTGGTTTCAGCAGAATTTGAAATCAAGACATACAGAGCCGTAACCAAATATTACCTTTTAATTGAGGGGAAATGGATCAATTGGTCAGATCACTCTTGAGTGCTACTGATAACACGTAACCCAGTACAACCTGTTGCATGGTCAGGTCATCAGCGACTAAACTGGCAACCCCATCAAGCTTTCTTGGTGAGGAGGGTGATTGCAAGACACCTTGTGGGATGGAAAATAAGACCCATCAAAGGGTGGAAGAACCACCGGGTAGTCAATGGTCAATTCAACAAGTATCTTGTCACGGTGAAGTGCCTGTCTGCTCCATTGACCCAGAGAGCTATGCTGGAGCTAGAAAAATCTCCAGGAAGGTCTTACCAAGCCAGACAGGTTGAAGGTTAGGAGACAGACGAAACCTTAATGACAATAAATTGAAGTGTCAGCAGCAGGGAGTGGATTTAGTTATGAGCAGGGGACCTAACAGATCGGATTCCTGGCTTTGAATTAGCAGGATGTCATGCAGAGGATCTTGAATACAAGACAATGGATATAAGACCCTAGTATTCCTAGTTAGATGGAAACTGAGGGACCACATGGAGCAGCGTCCTGTGACTCCTATAGTATGCACAACCAAAATCCCTATGAATAAGGGGTGTCCTATGGGACAACTTTGATGAGAAAGATGAGATGGATTGATTAGACCAACCCTAGTGTTTAATTGGTACTTATTTTATTGACCCCAGAAGGAGGAAAGGTAAAGTTGACCTTGGTGGTATTTGATCTCAGAACATAAAGATCCAGAACACATACTACAAAGCATTTTGCCTGATGCAGTAATGATTCTGTTCATCCATTTCCTGAGCATTCAGCAATGAATATTTCTATTAGTTAGTTAGCATGATGCCAGAAAGGAATCAATAGTTGAACACATTATATCATAGACTTCTTGTACAGATAGAAATGAATAGACACTTCCAAGAAGAAATCTAAATGAGCAATCATGAATGAAAGGACATTGTGCAATCAAAGAAGTAGTTAACTACAGATGTCCAAATAGACTGTAGTTGGCTATAGATTTCCAAATGAAGCAGAACGAATCCATCATGTTACTATGCATAAATAAATGATGAGGTGTGAAACTAAAGCCTTATCCATCAAACACAATTTCTATTTACAATAGGTGCAAGTGTGGTTGTATGGTTGAGAAGCATGCTTTGTAACCAAGGGCTTTCGGGTCTAGTCCCATGGTGCAGCATCTTGGGCAAGTGTCATCCACTATGGCCCAGGGCCAACCAAAGACTTGTGAGTGAATTTGGTAGACAGAAACTGAATGATGCTCTTCATAAATATATATACATACATATATAAATATATAAATATATACATACATACATATGTATATATATATGTGTGTGTGTGTGTGTGTGTGTGCGTATTGTGTCTGACAAGAGTCATTCTGTTTTAATGCCTTACATACATACATACATACATACATACAAAAGAAGACGGAAACACATGACTATACACACACACACTGTGTGTGTGTGAAGTGTGCATTTGTGTATATGGTCATGTGTTTCAGCCTTCTCTTATGTATGTATGTATGTATGTATGTATGTATGTATATATACATACATATATAAAAGAAGATTGAAACATATGACCATATACACACAAGCACACTTCACACACACACACACACACACACACACACGGACACATATGGAGACACACATCCATACATAACAGACACAAGTACATAGTCACACAAACCCATACACAAACATGCACACACAAGGAGACAGAGGTACACACACACACACACACACACACACACACACACACACACACACACACACACATGCACACACAAACATGAACACGAAAATTTTAGGAAAAATAAATGAGTGGAAATAAAACTGGTGAATTTGCTAATTAATAAGGCATTAAAACAGAATGACTCCCCAGACACAATAAAATATGCTTCAATACACAAATTCACATAAAGAATCTTGCAAACTAAATACAAAAACGATATATATATATATATATACACATACATATATATGTATGTGTGTGTGTGTGTATACACACACATACATATCATCATCATTGTTTAACATCCATTTTCCAGACTGACAAAAAAAAAAAAAATGGACGTTAAATGATGATATATATACATACATACATCATATATATCTATATATATATATATATATATATATATATATATATATATATATATATATAATGTAAAGAACTTCTTTCAGTTTGTTTCATATATATATATATATATAAACACACGCATACATACACTTAAGTGTGGAGTGTGTGTGTATGTGTGTGTTTGTGTTTACTTCTACAAGTCTCTGAAAATAGCTTCATTAGATGCAATGATGCTGTTGTCATTTCCTTTGTTATCTGTTGGTTTTGAGCTTCAAAAATGAATAGGATAAATGGTAATGGTTAGTGACAGAAGGGTATCTGGCTGTAAAACAATGCTTCAATATTATATTCATTTGATCCATACTGGCATGGAAAAAAAAAAAAAACCGAATGTAAAAAGAAAACATAAAGAAATGAAATAAAAATACCTGTCCGAATTGCAATGTTGTAGCTTGAGATTATTTTAGTTAACAAGACAAGAATGACAGAAGTATGAGGGAGGTTGTTAGCTGCCAAAAAGAAGAGAGAGTTAAAAATATATTGAAGTTGTTGATTTGCTGTTTCACTTGTAACTGATCATTAGATAAGCATGCTTCCAAAATAGCTTTAGCCTGATTATAAGATACAAAGAGGAAAAGAAGAAAAAAAAAAGAAAAGAAAAGGAATTTACTAAAATCTTCTGTTCTCAAGTATTGTATTGTAAATTTGATTATCAGTGTGTTATTCAATGAAATCACAGTTGATTATATCAACAAAGCACCAACCTCTCAGTCAAAGACTCAATCATACATATTTTACCTCTACTGCTGTGTGATTCATTCTTGGATAAGGCAATTAACCGTTACTAACCTAGTTCACCTAACTGTTAATACAGGGATTGTATCGTAAAACAGTTTAACACTGTAGACAAGTGCTTCCCAACCCTTTTTTATTCTTGGGGAACACTTAACTCTCTTTGAAAGGTTTGGCAGTGCTAAATCCATTGGATACCACAAAGAAGGTTTAAAAAATGTTGCCTCATCCAAGACCTTGTTTTGATCAAATTCCCAAACAATCTCAATTATAAGGTAATTTTCTTTTTTTTTTCTGGAGGATGATACAAACAGGAAAATAGAACTCAAAATATGAGTACATATTCTTTTATTCTGGAGCACCACCTTCAAGGGGTTTTTTAGTCCAGAAATAGACCCCAAAGCTTATTCTTTGTAAGTGTAGTACTTACTCTGTCAGTCTCTTTTGCCAAACCACTAAGTTACGGGAATGTAAACACACCAACATCAGTTGTCAAGCGATGGTCAGGGGACAAGCACAGATACAAAGACACACACACATAAATATATACATACATATATATATACATATATATATATACAACAGGCTTCTTTCAGTTTCCGCCTACCAAATCACAAGGCTTTGGTTGGCCCAGGGCTATAGTAGAAGACACTTGCCCAAGGTGCCACACAACAGAACTGAACCCAGAATCATGAGAAGGGGAAGAAAGCTTCTTACCACACAGCTACACCTGCGCCTATATATTTTTTCATTTCATCAGCAGCCATTACAAAGTGTACTGCACAAAACGTTCGCCCTTTGAGTCACATACAGATGTCATGGATTCTCTGCTTTAACCCTTTTGTTGTCACATTTCTGTTAAAATATACTGCTTTTCTTTCAAATGATTTAAATGAGGAGTTTAGTAAAATAACAGCGGTTATTAAGCAGATGTTTGGAACATATATTGGTTTGAAATTTAAACACAAGTGCAGTAATTTCAGGGGAGGGCTAAGTTGACTGCATTGATCCCAGGATTCAACTAGTAAATATTTTATCAGCCCCAAAAGGATGAAAGGCAAAGTCAACCATGGTAGTATTTGAACTCATAACATAAAGAAAGATGAAATGCGGCAAAGCATTTTGCCCAGCATGCTAACAATTCTCTAGCTCATTGCCTTATTTGGAACATACTTTAAGAAGAAATTTTGACGGAAGATTTTAATTGAGATCACTTTCATATAAGAAGTATGCACAATAGAACAAGGGGTAGTCTCAGGCAGGTTGGTTTTAAAGGGTTAAGGAATACTTCCTGTGTGCATAATAAAATTATGAATATAAGATTAAACATAACAATTACTGAAAAATACATTTGCATATAATTAGCCTATGAATTACTATTTTTCTTGAAATCCCTGGCACTAGGGTTCTGGAGAACCCCAGTTCAATAGAATAACTTGTAGAATTTCCATGGGCAACAGTGAGATGAAATCCTCTCAGGAACAAGTAGTGCAATAGCTTAGCATCTGAATAATGCGGAAGATATTTCTTAACGATTTAATGCATTGAAAATAGAAATAATCTCCACTCCATTGGAAAAACTTTCTGGTTAATGGCATTCAACAAAAGGGAGAATTATCTGCGTGATATCTGAAGTGGTGGCAATATCAACAGCTAAGGAGAAAGTTAAAAGCATGGACTAAAAGCTTTAGAAAACTCAGCTACCGCAAAACTACCTCTTCATTTGAGTGTCACTGAATTTTCTCATGAAGTTTAACTACTTTGCTGAGAATTAAAAAGATGTTCTAATTGATCTCTCAGTAGAATATCTCATTAGTAATCCAGGTGAGAAAATAAATGAGTGTCTAGTCAACATCAACAAATATTGATCCATGGTTAAGACAGCTTTCCTGAACAATAAATATGTAAAGGAAACAAGCTAACTGAATCATGATATTGAATAGAATTATAAATGTTGCTTATCTTATACTAAAGATTACTTCGTTTGTAAACAAAACCACCTTCGGCTGTAATTCTAAGTCTACTGTCACTTCTGCATGTTCTTTATATATATATGTTCTATTTTGTTTTAATTTCATTCTTCTTTGTATTATACCAAAGACTGTGTTCAGAAGAAGAACATGACTAAAATACAACCAACACTGGTTCATGTTAACTATTCTTGTCTGTATGATGTGTGTTTGTGTATGTCTCTGTATGAATCAGTGTTGTTTAGATATGGAAATGACAATATGTGTGTGTGTGTGTGTGTGTGTGTGTGTGCTTCACTGTGATTATATGTTTACTAGGGATGACACGTAAAAGCACCCACTACACTCTCTGAGTGGTTGGCGTTAGGAAGGGCATCCAGCTGTAGAAACTCTGCCAAATCAGACTGGAGCCTGGTGTTGCCATCCGGTTTCACCAGTCCTCAGTCAAATCGTCCAACCCATGCTAGCATGGAAAGCGGACGTTAAACGATGATGATGATTGCATCAAATTTAGTTGTTGTTGATGATGACGATGATGATGATGATGATGCTGATGCTGATGAGCATGATGAAGATGATAGTAGTGGTGGTAGTGGTGGTGGTGGTGGCAGTGGAATTAATGATTATGATGATAATGGGAAGGTTGTGGTTGTGGTGAGGGTGTTGACAATGAGAAAGAATTCTACTTCAAGCATGGAGTTCACATTCCTTAAATTTTGTTATGTAAATATTCATATCACAGAGAAGTTTTTTTTTTTTTTTTTTGCAAATTGGACCCAGCTTCTATACAGAAAAAGAGTAAGGGTATGTATTTCATACATTGTACTTCATACATTGTACTTCATATAAACTATGGGTGCACATGAAGTCTAGTAGGACAATAGGTAAGCTGACAGTGAAAAAAGGGTTTTGTATGTAACAGATGTGCATGATTAGCTAGCAGAAAGAACACCCATGAAATTAATTCTTTCAAATGCTAAAAGGAATGGGAGAAAGGGCTCAGAAATAGTTGATGGCTTCTGTTATTCAGATGAGCTAACTAGGAGTTGAGGAGAGTGCTCTGAAGGTATAGTTGCCAAAGTAAAAATGGTCAGGAGAAAATTCAGGAGTTAGTATCTCTGTTGGAAACAAAGGAATTCTATTTCTCATTGAATGAAGCACAGATTGTATGATACTTGTGTATGAAGTATAATGCTGCATGGCAGTGAAACATAGACACAGAATGCAGAAGATATGTGAAGGGTATAATGAAATGAGACAAGCATTCTCCCTAACATGAACCAAAATTGCATTGCCTGCATTGATATGTATCTACCTGCTATAAAGCTCTTGGTATATATAGTTAAGCATCCAAACTTGTATTTCTTATAGCAGAGCTCACTGAAGGTGTATTTCACTATGTTTTTAATGCAGTTATTATTTCTCTATGATATATAAAGTAAATACTTTATTCTTTTGTCTGTATACTCTCTACTTATGATGTCAACAGCTATTATATATTGCATGAAAAAAATGAGTATTTTTAGTGCAACAGTGGCTGATGAAGTGAGTTGTCACCAAAACATCTTGATATAGTTGCAAACTAACTTGTGGTATGTAATGCTATAGTTTCTTTATGTGATAAATTTGAGGTTCACTTTTCCTCTTTTCTTAATTTACATAAAATCATAGCACTGATTACCTGTTGAGCCGTTGTGCACTCTCAGAGATTAAATATTTTTATATAAATAAATTAAATTGCACTACTTATATTCATGTATAGACCATGACAAGCCATCCAACCCATACCAGCATGGAAAGCATAAGTAAAATGATGATGACAATATTAACACACACACACACACACACACATACATAGGTGCATGTGTGTGTGTGTATATATACATATATATTCACACACGAACATATATATAGGAAGAGAGACAGAGGGAGGGAAAAAGCAAGAGGAGAAAGACTGAACTCTACAACCTCACCTAACAAGTGTTCTAGGAAATGAGAATAAAAAAATATCTGGTATTATAATAAAAATATCCAGAGGAAACAATGAAAAACCACTTTTGTAATATGTCGAGAAAGCCGTGTGCTTTAAATGTCTAAGATGAGTGAGTTATTGTCAACAAGATTATAATTTTCTGAATGGCTGAACACATCTTCAGAGTGTATATTCATAATATTTATATCTATACATCTATACTATATTCTGATTGGTTTGACCTTTCAGTGCCATCAAATGGCTGTAGCCTCAGGGAAAAGTGAGATTGTTAAACTTAGTTTAGAAATAAAGAGCGAGATCTTGTATACATTCAGGAATGAGATAACGGATGATGATCAGAAATCAATTCAACTGAAATTTAGATTAAATATAAATATACACGCTAACATTGAGGTTTATAATCTTGAAATATTTTAAGATTTTTTGAATGGTATTATGGTCAATAAATGCTACTAAAGGAAAAATTTGGCATTTAGCCTGAAGTGTGTGTGTTTGTGTGTGTGTGTGCATGTGTGCATGCATGAGTGTGTGTGTGTGTGTGTTCCAGTGTTTGGGTGTGTGGGTGGGTGTGTATTCCTTCAAAGCTAATGACTATTTTCATAACTTTTCAGAGTTTTCTGCTAGAAGAGTTCACACAGTGAAAAATCTCAATAATGACAGAGTGAATAATCAACTTTTGACTCTATGTATTCAATACTCTCTCTCCAAATTGTATATCTATATGTGTGTGTGTGTGTGTGTGTGTGTGTGTGTGCGTGTATTTATACATGTGTGCATATACATACATGATCTGATCAATAAGTATCCGGACTGTTGCTGTAATGAAGCTAAAGCATGCACAGTGAAGCCACTTGGCTCAGATTGACCTTGAACTCTGTTGTGCATGTGCACTAAGTCTTAATGTTCTAGTTCCCTTTTGCTGTGTACAGCAGTGTTTGGAAGTAACATGTGTAGTGTGTGTTCATCACATTGACTATGACAAAGAAAGTTGAGCAGAGAATCTGCATTAAATTATGCCAAAAGCAAGTGGTTCCTGCTCAGAGGCCTATGCAAACTTTTCAAAAAGTTTTCATCATTTTCAACACAATCAATGAGATTTTGTGCAACTGAAACCTAAGTGTCATTTTGGTCAGCTGAAAGCAGTTTGGGCGCAAACTTGGCAGACACGTGTCTCATACCCAAATCTTCAGTGATAATGGACTGAACTGAACCATACCTAATCTGCACATCCTCTGATCACTCATGGATGGTGATTCAGAGATTTCCCCCTCACTGCTGCACACACATTTGTGATGCTTTTCCCAGTTCTGCTAATTTTAGGTCTCCCAGAACGTTTGTCATTATCAACATTTTCTGGTCACCATGGAAACGTCTGAACCACTTGTACACTTGTGTGCAGCTCATACATGCCTCTCCAAACACTTTCTGAAACTTTGTGTAGGCCTCTGAGCAGGTATTGCCACCATGACAACTTTCTCTGTCATGGTCAATGCTATGATCACACGCTACACACCTTCCTTCCAAGCTCTGTTGTAAACAGCGGAAGTGAGCAAGAACATTAAAACTTAGTGCACATGCACAACAGAGGTCAAGGTCAATCTATACCGAGTGGCTTCACTGCATGCTATAGCTTCATTACTATGGCAACAGTCTGGATACTTATTGATTAGACCTCCTATACACAAGGTACATTCCAGAAGTTTTTAGACATTTTCTGGAGAGATATTTATTAATTCCAAAGAAGTACAAAACTCTAACCCTCTCTAAAATAGTAAAACACTTGTAGTAGTGCTCCAGCCACTTCACGAAGGTCCCATGGACATCCTCCAAAATGAAGATGTCCACAACCCTTGTCACAGCCTCCTTTATCTTCTCCTTCAGTTTTGGGAACAACCAAAAGTCACAGGGAGCAAAGTTTGGACTGTGGGGAGGGTGACAGACAGTTTTGATGCTCACCGCTGCCAAGTAGTTGATTACCAGGATGGAAATTGTGAACTTGTGCAGGTGCTGTGGCCTTTTGCAATGAAATCTCTCTTCTTGAACTTCCTCAAAACTTCCACAAAGTACTCTTTGTTGACCATCAGCCCAAAGGGAACCCATTGGATATAGATGATGCCCTTGCTGTCAAAAAAGGGGAGTCATCATAAACCTTCCAGTGGACTTGCTTTGCCTGTCCTCTTGCACCAGTGAAAAACAGATGCTCAGCTCATATGACTCAATCCATAAGCAGTGCTGAGCATTTCATAAATTTTGGTAGCATTTTTTGGCCAGTTTAAGACAAAACCTTATTGCAGAGTGAGCTTCCAAACTCAATGTATTTCATCTGACCCATACAAGTTTAGAAAAGTGGAGGTAAACGACGATAAT